>NC_084739.1:59620334-59700334 GCF_033978785.1 Entelurus aequoreus
GTTGGGAATTTTGGGCACCTCAGGATTCCGATTCTTGGGGTGTTGATTCGATTCAGAGTCGATTTTTGATTCAACAGCATTTTTCAATCACAGCTCACAAAAAAATGACTGTAACTTTCGTGTGTTTAGCCAAATCGTCACTGAATTTTGTACATACCTTCAGGGGACCGTGTGTAAAATTGGTTGGAAAAACATGGCCGCCATCAAGCAGTGTGCACTTGATTGGGGAATTTTGGGCACCTCAGGATTCCGATTCATGGGGTGTCGATTCGATTCAGAGTCGATTTTTGATTTAACACCATTTTTCAATCACAGCTCACAAAAAAAATGAATGTAATTTTCGTGTGTTTAGCCAAATCGCCACTGAATTTTTGTACATACCTTCAGGGGACCGTGTGTATAATTGGTTGAAAAATAGATATGTACAAAGCAATTGAGAAGAGATATACAATACTTAAAAAAATAAATAAAAGTAATAATAATAATAATAGTAATAATAATATCAGCAATAGTTGTTTATTGTTTTTAATACAAAAATGTATTATTTAAAAATAAAAAAAAATTCCCCAAAAATATATCTATATCTATTGGGGGGTCTCGAAGTTTATGAATTGATTTAGAATTGGAATGAATAATTTTGGTTTTGGATCTGAATAAATTTTTTTTCCTGAAGCATTTTGACCACAACCCATAGGGGGAGCCACAAATTACAAAACAATAATATTAGCACTGATTGGGCTGGTTGTGTCCTGGCTGGTCCACTTTTTATTCGTTTTTTTAACATGATGTGTACTTTAGGTGTTACTCATTTCCGCTACATTGTCGGCCTTCAGGGTCACCTGCTTTCACGTTGAGTGTTTTATTGCTTGTTGTAAATTTCCAGTGCGCCTCAGTAACTGTATATGACTGACCGCCTTTGTCTCATCGGGCGCAGGTGTGTTGCCGGGTAACGTTTCATTCACAAATTATTGACTAAGCTCATTCATATCCAGTGTAAAAACAGCGTAAAGACGTACAATAACAAGTTCATTCTAACAAAGGATGTTGATGTTTTTTTAAACAGCCGGTTACATTTATCATGTTCATTCATAAACAAGTCGTTGTTAGCGGCGCCTGCTATAAATGAGTTGCAAAACTGATGCCATAAAACATAAGATAAGATATAAGCTAGGCTAGCTAGTAAAGCTAAGAGGCACTGTGAAATGATTAACCACTACTACTTTAGATATTGACTTGAATTTCTGTCAATGAAAAAACATGTATGAAAAAAAAGTTGTGCACATGTATATTTTGGGGTTTTTTGGGGGTGTTGTAAATTTAAAATAAAAAAACTTAAATGGAAAAGTCAGAAATGTTTGCAACGCGTAATTGGGAAAATACACAGTCTATTTTCAAATTAATTTTGAATAATATATCATGTATACGTATACAGTATATATGTATGTATATATTACAGTACAGGCCAAAAGTTTGGACACACCTTCTCATTTCAATGCGTTTTCTTTATTTTCATGACTAGTATTTACATTGTAGATTGTCACTGAAGGCATCAAAACTATGAATGAACACATGTGGAGTTATGTACTTAACAAAAAAAAAGGTGAAATAACTGGAAAAAATAAAAAATAAAAAAAATATATATATATATATATATATATATATATATATATATATATATATATATATATATATATATATATGTATACTGTATATATATACTGTATATGTGTGTATATATACACTGTGTATATATGTATATATATATATATATATATATATATATATATATATATATATATATATATATATGTATATATGTGTATGTATATATACACACACATACATATATAATAACCCTAAGAGTATGACATGCTCCACAGTCATGCTAATTAGCACTTAAACTGAAAACATTTTGCCCTCCCCCACTCTACGCTGCCACAAATATAAATGTGTCTATAAAATTGCTATAAGTACACCTCTGCATAACATTTTACCTTTATTAACAATAAAGAAAACAGAAAAAGAAAGAAATAACGATCAACTTACAACAAAGAAAAACATTATTGACATTGTTTTTTAGTCTGTACCAGAAAATATTTAAACTGTGCCAATTTGCTTGAAATATAAAAAAATAATAATAATAAAGCCTCATTTAAACTATAAACATTTTTTGATCGACTTGAACTATTTGATACTGAAAAATCTAATTAAATGAAGTCAATAAATAATAACAAATTCAAATTAATCGGTAACATTAACTCAGGCGCACAATATATAAAAACAACTTGTGATGATTTTTCTTTAGATCCAAATGAGCATTAATGGCTACAATGAGAATGTTTTGAAGTGCATCGTTTTTTGAAGCATGATACTGATAAAGCATGTTCACATGCGCCCCCCCTCTCCCCTCCATTTGAGAAGAACTGCTGTAAGGGGACATCATCATGTTGTATTTAGCATCCTATCCACACACACGCACACGCACACACTGACACACACACGCACACACTGCAGTCCGCCTGCTCCGCATCCCACTTTGTCAACCTGGGTACGTTATTGTGGTCCCCTGTGGCTAACCTTTCCCATCTGATGTTCCGATTGCTAATGACATTTTCCGTTACTGTCGCCATCCAATGGGTAAAATAGGAACAGTGTGTTTGGCTGAAGCCGCCACTCGTGAGACACACAATCAAGTCGTTAGACCACGGCGACCTCAGAGGCGTATAACAGGTGTTTGGAAGAAAAAAATCATCACATTCATAGAATTGTGCATATGCACCCTAAAACAGTTTCACTGATGTATATTTCCTCTTTTTATAAAATGTTTCTATATTTGAGGTCATTGTCAAATGTTTGTAACTGGCCATTTGCCAAAAGTGATTTATAGAACGTGGAAAGCAAACCCAAAAATGTTTACAAATTAGGTCTGCCACAATTACCGGTAATCAATTAAATCGATTATTTTGATTAGAACAAAGCTGCAATTTATATTCTGTTTAGGGATGTCCGATAATGGCTTTTTGCCGATATCCTATATTCCGATATTGTCCAGCTCTTTAATTACAGATACCGATATCACCCGATACTCTATCAACCGATACTGATATATACAGTCGTGGAATTAACACATTATTATGCCTAATTTGGACAACCAGGTATGGTGAACATAAGGTCCTTTTTTTTTTTAAATTAATAAAATAAGATAAATAAATTAAAAACATTTTCTTGAATAAAAAACAAAGTAAAACAATATAAAAACAGTTACATAGAAACTAGTAATTAATGAAAATGAGTAAAATTAACTGTTAAAGGTTAGTACTATTAGTGGACCAGCAGCACGCACAATCATGTGTGCTTACGGACTGTATCCCTTGCAGGCTGTATTGATATATATTGATATATAATGTAGGAACCAGAATATTAATAACAGAAAGAAACAACCCTTTTATGTGAATGAGTGTAAATGGGGGAGGGAAGTTTTTTGGGTTGGTGCACTAATTGTAAGAGTATCTTGTGTTTTTTATGTTAATTTAATAAAAAATTAAAAAAAACAGATAATAAAAAAAACGATACCGATAATTTCCGATATTACATTTTAAAGCATTTATCAGCTGATAATATCGGCAGTCCGATATTATCAGGCATCTCTAATTCTGTTGCTTTGTTTAATCGTTTAATGAGTGTAATAACCAATAACAATTGATCAAATCCGGACCTGTCAGGATCTGTTGCCCGTTGCCATGTTTTGTTTAGTTTTGGACTCCCTCAGTTCCTGTTTTTGAGCACCTCTAAGTTTGTGTTTTAGTTGCCATGACTGCAGATTGTTTTCACCTGCCTCTGATTAGTGTTCAGACGCTCACCTGCTCCTGGGCAATAATCAGCGAGCTACTTATTCCCGTTGTTCGCCACACTCAGACTGGCTTCCTTATTTGCTTCGTGCAACACGTCACGTTGAGTATTCTTAATTCCTGATCTAAGCTTTGTTTTCTTGTTCATATGCTTAGCTTTCCTTGTTAGCTATTCCGTTGGCTTCCTGTGCTATAGGCACGCTTGTTTTGTTAGTATCCCGCATGATTTATGGAAAATGAATAATTTCCTTACCCGCACCTTGCCTCCGGAGTTCCGTCTGCATCTTGGGAGAACGATCCGTGCATCACCATGCGACCACGCCGTGAAAGGACCACATGGAGTGTCCGGAACTTTAAATATGCGGACATAGTTGCCGCACAGCCAGTGTGGCGGAAAACAGCGGAGCATTTTTATTTTTGATTTATTTTTTTTATTTTTTAATGCACACATGTTAAAAGTGCAATTAATTTTATTTTATTTTTTTTAAAAATGTATGGCAAGCAGAAAAATCATTGTTTATTATTTATTTATTGTTTATTATTATTATTTTCCCTAAAGGATGAATTGAGGCTATAAATTGTGTTTTATCCGATTAATCAAACTATTCAATAAATTACTCAATAAAATAATCAATAGCTGCAGCCCTATTAGAAAATTCCAATTAACTTTATTTTGTAGCTTATGTATGTTGTTTTTTATAAAGAAAACGAAGTGAGCTCTTTTAAATTGGTGAGGGGCCCACAGCAGCACCTGCTGCTCTATGAGAAAAGCAACAACCTGCTTTCATGTCAGACTCAACAAAAGTCTCCTAAATAGATTCGTTGCTACAGTGGCTTTTATGAAAAATAATACATCCATGGGTCGGATCACTTGCTAAAGATATAGCGACAACGTTGGTAAGTTAGCAACAGTGATCCCCGATCCGTCTTCTTATTCTCTGGCAGACCAGTTGTGTTTTAATGCGTTTATGAGCGAGGGGGGACATGTCCAAATAAAATAATTTGTGGCAAATACTGGTTATGGTTTGCTTTAATGGGGGCCAAAGTGGGGCAGTGATCCACTACCAGATCCAGCAGATGGAACTATAATGGGGGCAAGAAAGACAGACAATTTTTAATGCACTTTACCACCATCTACAGGACTGGAGTAGAATAGTGTTCCCTAACATGTCATCCCTATTAATGACATGTTAAACAGAGAAACTTAGATTTGTACATTTTTGAGAATTACGTTTTTTTTTTCCTTGAGTTTCTTCAGGCTTCTTGTCCTAACAGTTAGAGCGGGATGCCCAAAGTGGGACCTGCGGGCCAAATTTGCCACGTCGTGTCAAATACGTAAATACAGTATATATATATATATATATATATATATATATATATATATATATATATATATATATATATATATATATATATATATATATATATATATATATATATATATATATTTATATATATAAAATCAAATCAAGCTTTATTAGACACCAACGTCCAAGTAGACATACAATCACATACAGTACATAAAACAAACAAAATACAGTGTAAAAGGTATTATCACATAATATTAAAAACAGTGCTTGTGTATAATCTGTAAAAGGCATCTAATAAATAAATAAAAGCAGCAATAAAAAAAAATTAAAAAATTTTTTCAAAATAAATAAATTTAAAAAATAAATAAATATATATATATATATATATATATATATATATATATATATATATATATATATATATATATATATATATATATATATACTTTAGAAATGCGTCTACACATTCTATAAAAGGCACAGATACCAGTGTTTCCATATATACGATTGGTACCTAACAGAACTACACCTATATATATATATATATATATATATATATATATATATATATATATATATATATATATATATACATATATATATATATATATATATATATATATATATATATATATATATATATATATATATATATATATATATATATATATATATATATATATATATATATATATATATATATATCGAAGATTTGCCGTAAAATCAACAGTGGTACCATTTTTGTATGTACAGTAATGCACCTAAAAATAGGGAATGCAGTTACGGTAAAAAAAAAAGTAGAATTTTGCCGTAAAAATAACAGTGGTACTGTGTTTTACCTTATAGTAATGCACTGTAAAAAAATGGCCATAGATTTTTTGCGGAAAAACTGGCAGCTCAGTCCCCTGAATTCTAACATAAAAACACAAGAGGTGCAGTTTTTCAATTGACAGTAATTTGGTGTAAAAACAGCCGTAAATGTAATGGTAATATTCTGGTGACTGAGCTGCCAGGTTTTTTTTTAATCGTAAAATCTATAGATTTTTTTTTCACTGGCTAATTAGTTGGGTTTGAATTTGAGATTGCTCTACGGTAAAGTTGCGACTTTTTTGACGCTCGGCGGAAAAGGATAATTTTGGTTGCCGTGCTTCGCCAACGTCCTATTCTGAAAACCTAAATGCTTTAAAATTTAGCATATTTCTAATTTGTCCGAGTAAAGTTTGAAAGCGATCAGATGAAATGTGTAGGAGGAACTAGTTACAGAACAACAACACCTGGAAATGGCGAAAATCTGCCGAAAATGACCTTCTTGAATGTTTTGAGTAGAGATGTCCGATAATGGCTTTTTTGCCGATATCCGATATTCCGATATTGTCCAACTCTTAATTACCGATTCCGATATCAACCGATACCGATATATACAGTCGTGGAATTAACACATTATTATGCCTAATTTTGTTGTGATGCCCCGCTGGATGCATTAAACAATGTAACAAGGTTTTTCCAAAATAAATCAACTCAAGTTATGGAAAAAAGATGCCAACATGGCACTGCCATATTTATTATTGAAGTCACAAAGTGCATTATTTTTTTTAACATGCCTCAAAACAGCAGCTTGGAATTTGGGACATGGGTTGAGGTAAGGGGGGTTGGGGAGTAGCGGGGGTTGTATATTGTAGCGTCCCGGAATAGTTAGTGCTGCAAGGGGTTCTGGGTATTTGTTCTGTCGTGTTTATGTTGTGTTACGGTGCGGATGTTCTCCCGAAATGTGTTTGTCATTCTTGTTTGGTGTGGGTTCACAGTGTGGCGCATATTTGTAACAGTGTTAAAGTTGTTTATACGGTCACCCTCAGTGTGACCTGTATGGCTGTTGACTCATATTTATGTATGACGGTATGAGGCTAAATTCTTCACTAGTTGTGCTGTTGTATGGTAAAAAAAACAGTTTGGCCCGCCGTCCATTGGCACATTTTCACTTTGGCCCTCGGAGGCCAACCGTATGGGCACCCCGGAGTTAGTGGTTAGAGCGCCGCCTGCTGCTTGGGTGTGCACTTGACAGCCAACCATTTGCATAGATGGACTTTTTTAAAGTGTTTTTAATGTCCATACCTGTGGACATATAGCCCTTGTGCAAGGACCGAGCAAGAGTCCTCTGGTCAGGCCGAGACATGTGTAAGTCTCATTAGAGGCAGAAAAGCCACAAGCCGAGGGCTAGGAACCGGTGACTGTGCAGTACAATGTCTGTTTTTCACATTGTGCGTAAGTGTACACTGTAGCCTTGTTACTAAATCCAGTCAAAGAAGGAAAAACACCCGCCAGATGCTACCAATACCTCCCAAGGTGTGCTGTAAAACCTTTTTGTTGCTCACTGACGAGAAGTGTCCATTCCGGGAAAATCAATCTGCTGCCGCTCAGTTGGCTGGCGCTTCGTCCCCGAGCCACCGCCGCCCTATGCAACTCAGCACTTCTACATCAACGTGTCTGCACTTGACCTCGCGTACGGGACACGTGCGCACGTCGCAGTGATTGTTTTTTGGCGCTCGCTGCTGTGGCGTCGTCAATAACCTGTTGCGGCACCAGCGTGTTGTGTTAATGGCTCCCTTACGCCGCACTATTTGGCCCCGATGACAAATGGAACCAGACAGGCCGGTTATGTAACGGCGTTTGGGGTGTCACAGGAGGCGGGGGAGGAAAAAAAGGTGCTTTGTGATGTTCAGGAGAGCGTGACCTCGCTCAGAACTACCATTTCGTTCAAGTGACGTCACAACGATTGTTTGTGTACGACTGCTTTCATAATACATTTATTGCTTGGTTTGTTGGCAAGCAATACACAAGAAACATTGTGCAGACAATTAAATACACTTTATTGCATGTTCGGAGTCAGTGGACCATGTTTTTCTATTTGTCACAATATTACTGTCTTGCCTGGGCTATTCATTTGCTGAAAAATACACCTCAGTGTGGTGCTGTTATTAGACCCCTGTATTTCACCCCCCCTTGTCTTGACATTTCTCACACAGCTCACAAAACTAGGACTATGAATCTTTGGGCACCTAATGATTTGATCCGACTCATCGGCTATATTTTTGCTCCAATATATAATAACTTGTTGAGCACTCTTGGACAACCCGCTATAAAGGGATGATATAGCCTCTTGTGTTTTTTCCTGTATATTCCGCTCTACCCCGGTATTGAGCACTGTATAACGGGTAAACCACAAAAACATTGACTATATATAAATATAGATGTATAGAGATGTCCGATAATATCGGACTGCCGATATTATCGTCCGATAAATGCTTTAAAATGTAATATCGGAAATTATCGGTATCGGTTTGAAAAAGTCAAATGTATGACTTTTTAAAACGCCGCTGTACGGAGTGGTACACGGGCGTAGGGAGAAGTACAGAGCAGTTGCGTCTCCCAGTCATACTTGCCAACCCTCCCGATTTTCCCGGGAGACTCCCGAATTTCAGTGCCCCTCGCGAAAATCTCCCGGGGCAACCATTCTCCCGGATTTCTCCCGATTTCCACCCAGACAACAATATTGGAGGCGTGCCTTAAAGGCACTGCCTTTGCGTGCCGGCCCAATCACATAATATCTAAGTTTTTTCACACACACAAGTGAATGCAAAGCATACTTGGTCAACAGCCATACAGGTCACACTGAGGGTGCCCGTATAAACAACTTTAACACTGTTACAAATATGCGCCACACTGTGAACCCACACCAAACAAGAATGACAAACACATTTCGGGAGAACATCCGCACCGTAACACAACATAAACACAACAGAACAAATACCCAGAACCCCTTGCAGCACTAACTCTTCCGGGACGCTACAATATACACCCCCCCACCTCAACCCCGCCTCTCCCCCAACCCCGCCCACCTCAACCTCCTCATGCTCTCTCAGGGAGCGCATGTCCCAAATTCCAAGTTGCTGTTTTGAGGCATGTTAAAAAAAATTGTGACTTCAATAATAAATATGGCAGTGCCATGTTGGCATTTTTTTTCCAAAACTTGAGTTGATTTATTTTGGAAAACCTTGTTACATTGTTTAATGCATCCAGGCTGAAACGACGCGTCGACATAGTCGACGTCATCGGTTACGTAAATACGTCGACGCCGTTTTTGTGCGTCCACGCGTCGCATATTTACGTCACACTACCGTCATGGCGAAGCGCAAAGCAGACGATCAAAGCAGACGATCAAAGCAGACGATGGGGGCGGTGCGAGCGAGGGGGAAAAAGCACGGCAAAAGTCGTCAAAAATGTGGGAGTATTTCAATAAACGGCCTAATAATGTTGTTGTATGCACACTGTGTCGAGCGTAAATGGCCTATCATAGCAGCACAACGGCTATGAACGAACATTTGAAAAGAAAACCATCAACCATCAACTAGTCAATCATCCGCGCGAGTATACGTTGTCATCATTACACAAAAACATGAATGTGTCATTTGTATCTGCTAGGGGTGTAACGGTACGTGTTTTGTATTGAACCGTTTCGGTACGGGGCTTTCAGTTCGGTACGGGGGTGTACCGAACGAGTTTCTAAGCTAAAGCTAAAGTCTTAACAAGCTGCTTTGCTCCTTCTGCCTCTGTCTCAGCACGCAGCATTGTCTCCCACCCACACAACCATCTGATTGGTACACACAAAGCATTATCAGCCAATCAGCAGTGCGTATTCAGAGCGTTAGCAGCCAATCAGCAGTGCGTATTCAGAGCGCATGTAGTCAGCGCTTCAGCGTGAAGCAGATAGGTGTTTAGCAGGTGAGCATCAGGCAGCGGACTCTCCCCAAATGATAATAAACACCTCCCAGTCAACTACTAGTAACATCACTATGAGCCCGTTGACCTTCTAGGAATAAAAACTGGAGCTCAGCTCACTCGCAGTCCTGGCTTGAGGTGAAGGCTAATTATCTCTCAGTTCCAGCCACATTGACCCCTTCTGAGCGCCTATTTTCAGCTGCTGGGAATATTGTAAACAAGAAAAGAACCAGAGCATGTAGACATGCTAACCTTTCTTCATTACAACTGTTAGACACTCACTGGAATGAGTAGAATTGGTTATTGTGTACTGTGTTGGACTGGATGTTTATTTTGCACATTTTAAAAGCAATACTTAATGTTTACAGTGCTCCAGAATATTTAGATTGGCACTTTTTTGTATTGGATGTTTATCTTTGCACATTTTAGCAAATAAGCAATACTTTCACTTTTGTTAAATGTTTACACTGTTACAGAATATTTCGTTTTGCACTTTTTTGTATTGGATGTTTATCTTTCTTTTTTGCACATTTTAAAGCAAAATAAGCAATACTTTTACTTTTGAAATGCTTATACTATTGCAGAATATTAAGATTTGCACTGGATGTTGACTTTTATATTTGCACATTAAAAAGCAAATAAGCTACTTTTAATTTTGTTAAATGTTAAAAGTTTTAAATGTTTACATTGTTACAGAATATTTTTTTTTGTAAATAAAAGCCATGCCTTTTGAAAAAACTGGCCCACATTTATTTTTTCATCTTCATTTTGAATAAATAAATAATCGGTAAAAGGAAAAATAATCTATAGATTAATCGAAAAAAAAAAAATCTACAGATTAACCGATTAATCGAAAAAAAAATCATCTATAGATTAATCGATAGAAAAATAATCGTTAGCTGCAGCCTTAGTTAAATCACCAAAAATTATTCCCTGGCACGGCGCCGCTGCTGCCCACTGCTTGCCTAACCTCCCAGGGGGTGAACAAGGGGATGGGTCAAATGCAGAGGACCAATTTCACCACACCTAGTGTGTGTGTGACAATCATTGGTACTTTAACTTAACTTTAACTTTACACATACAAACTGTAGCACACAAAAAAGCATATTTAATGAAAAAAAAACGTTATTATGGTCTTACCTTTACTTATAAATGAAGTCCATGCCCCGCTGTTGTGCTGGATTAATGCACTCCCGTCGTAGAATGCACCCCCTGACGGGAGTGTTATATCAACTAAAGCCCACACTTAAACTTTCCACGTGCAAGATTTAATCTATTTAAAAAAGTTATTTAATAAGAAGCCAAAAAGTGCAAAAACAATAATGTTCGTGTTGGAGGAGTTGTGCTCAACTCAGTGACGTGCCTCAACTGGCTGCTGATCACCGCACCGTCTCTTCTCAGTATTTGAACGGCAAATGTGAAAATTCAGCGATTTTGAATAAAAATAATCTAAAACTGGTGAAGTTAAATGGAAAATAACTTTATAGTATAATCACTGGATGCATATAACAATTTAATTATTTTTTTTTCTTTTTGCATTTTTTTTCTTTCCATGATGCCTCACCTGCCTCTAGTGACTGCACGTCACTGCTACCTACCTAATTATGCTGGTAATCACAGTGTCAAAATGTAAATCATTCTCATGCATTTATATCCAACCATCCGTTTTCTACCACACCTGCTCAAGAAGTCGCATTAATGGTAAGAAGTATTTGATTTATTATTGGTTAGCTTCGGGAATAACAATGTTATTAAAAATAATAAGAGACCTATTATACTCTAAAAATGTTGGTCTTACTAAAAAATGCACGCATTTAGTTGTATTCACTGTTAAAAAAATATTATATGGCTCTCACGGAAATACATTTTAAAATATTTGGCTTTCATGACTCTCTCAGCCAAAAAGGTTCCCGACCCCTGCACTATAACTAGGAATGGGTGCCAAAGTCAGTACTTTTGTAGTCATCGAACGAAGTCCATCGGTAAAATCAAACGCGCCATATTTCAGTACCCTTGTTACACGTGACGTCACGTTCTGGAGGCAGACTTGGCGCCGGCTCAAGCACTTGGCTGGGAAACAAGCAGTCAAGCACTCAGAACCGACTGCGAAGAAAAAGGTGGTAGTAAGTCTCCACTTTCAAAATGCACTAGCTCAGGAGTGCCCATTAGGTCGATTGCGAGCTACCAGTGGGTGTGTCAGTCGATCGCCAGGCATAAAAAATATAAAAACTAGGGTTTACCGGTCATCAATCTTCATTACGACTTCATTTTCGTCACTTGATTGACATTCACGGCACCCAATGATCTTGTGAGATGAGACTGGCTGCTGCGAGCTCAGTATGAAGAAAAAAACGACTGGAAGAAACGTGAGTGACACTTTTTATTTTAACACTCTTTCTCGCCAAACACCCACTGTCAAAAGTCTAAAACACGATGGCTCAGTTCCTGTCTTCACACTTAAAGTGCTACTCCATCCTGCCTGTGCTAAAAAAAAAAACAAGAATCTCAGAAAACTAGCACATACAAGCTAACAATATACGAAGTTAGCCTCGGATGTATTTCTTGTAAAGTGTACGAGTATGGAAGCTGGACAAATAAGAAGATAAAACCACCAAATCACTTTTATGTGGTATTGGTAAGAGAGGAGGACTTATTTTCCCTCCACAATGTAAATTCGAAAAATTGCCTGAAAAAAATAAGGGAATCTTTTTCATTTGACATGTTTGTATTTTTTTTAAACAAACAATTTACCGTTTACATATATGTATATATATATATATATATATATATATATATATATATATATATATATATATATATATATATATATATATATATATATATATATATATATATATATATATATATATATATATATATATATATATATATATATATATATATATATATATATACAGTTAGGTAGATCACCTCGACTTGGTCATTTGATAAGTAGCTCGCCTGCTGAAAAAGTGTGGGCACCCCTGCACTAGCCTAATGCTAATTTACATTGTCTTTGCCATAGACATGCTATCGATTAGCATTAGCAATTTTACATCTCGATTTCAACACCCCAAAATTTGGTAATCAAAACTCCAACTAAGATACACGTTACTGTCAAACAACTGTTGTGTAATAAGTACACAACGTACAATATAAAACAGGGTTCCCCAAACTACGACCCGTGGGCCGGATCTGGCCCCCCAGCATCCAAAATCCAGCCCACGGGAAGTCCCAAGTTAAAAAAAAATGTTTTATTTATTTTTTTTTTTAAATCTTTCATTTGTAATCCATTTCCTACCGCTTGTTACTCTCGGTGTCTCCTAGCCGCTCAGGCAAATCATATCGTCTAAAAATTGATTTTCCCATCGATAACGTGACAATGTTAAATGTTGATGACAAAACGGATTAACTAGCTGGAATACAAAGACAATGTATATATATATATATATATATATATATATATATATATATATATATATATATATATATATATATATATATATATATATATATATATATATATATATATATATATATATATATATATATGTATGTATGTATGTATGTATGTATGTATGTATGTATGTATGTATGTATGTATGTATGTATGTATGTATGTATGTATGTATGTATGTATGTATATATATATATAATATGTATGTATATATATATATGTATATATATGTATGTATATATATATATATGTATATATATATATATGTATATATTTGTATATATATATATGTATATATATATATATATATATATGTGTATATATATATGTATATATATATATATATATAAGGATATATATATATATATATATATATATATATATATATATATGTATGTATGTATGTATGTATGTATGTATGTATGTATGTATGTATGTATGTATGTATATATGTATATATATATATATATATATATATATATGTATATATATATATATATATATATATATATATATATATATATATATATATATATATATATATATATACATATATATATATATATATATATATATATATATATATATGTGTGTGTACAGCCCGGCCCCCGGCCAAATTTTTTTAACCCAATGCGGCCCCCGAGTCAAAAAGTTTTGGGACCCCTGATATAAACACTTGGCAGCACTCAAAAAAGAAAAAAAGAGGCACATTCAAAACTAAGAGAAACTACTTCCTGGCTATGGCAACACACCATAGTCTATATATTATACACTACTGACACTGAAGTGTAAGAAAACATACTGAAAATTGGTACCGTTCAGTACCGGTATCTACTCTCATGTACCGGGTAATGGTACGGTTTCGATTCAAATGTAAAAGGTACCCTTCCTAAAGTATAACTTTGGGTCTTTAGTCAAATCAGCGCAAAATTGTGTACATACCTTTATGTTACTGATAAGCACGTAGGTGTAAAATTTTAGTAAGATTCGTTGAAAACACGAAAACATCTTCAGACTTAGCAACTAGTTGGCCGCAAGTCATTGACTATTCGTCCAGCACAACATTGAGCACATCCGTATTACACGTATGCCAGCATCTCTGTCTTTAATTGACACATTGCTATGTTATGCAGGAGGTGTAAAGGCGAAGAAATCCGATCCAAATTAAGATTGTTCAGCCTTGGCCTACGTCTGCCAATGAGTGTATTTTTAGCACGTCCCCCAAGGAGTCGATGTTTTGAGTGCTGTGTTTTTTTAAAGTGTTATGCAAGAAACACTTAATTGATTTCCATGAGTGAGAACCCCATAAAACTTAAGTGATTGCAATCCTGATATTTTTTCCAGCTTTGTTAAAAGGCTGCCTTTGGATTTTTATAGACACGGCGCATGAATGTTGAAGGCTGTTGGAGGGTCGGCTCCATTAGAATGCGGAGTGTGGTGCTGATAGAAAAAAAAAAAAAACTCCAAAGAGGTTGTGTTGTTTCTGCAAAAACTACCTAATGGATTTCCATGAAAAATGGTGGGCGCTTGAGGCAATAGCCTGAAAAAGAAACCATTAAATTGCAACTGGAATCTAGATAAGCTGTTTTCTGCGTGTGTGAGAAGACTATTTTTCAACATTTGCCTGTTATTGACAAAACTCTGACGTCTTCAAAAAGGTGTTGATTTGTTGTGCCTTTGCAGTTGAAGCCTGTGCCTTTTTCACACGGAAGCAGGTGGTGTGTGCTTTCACACAGCATCCTAAATGTGGTCATTAGATGACATCAGTACCAGTGTGATGGCAGAAAATTGCCAGGTGGACTTTTCTGTTTGCGTGGACAAGTAGCCACATGGTGGACAAGGGGTTGATATGTTGGCCTTCGCGTGAGGGTTCCAATACTTTGTTTGGGCATATCTATGCGGCGTTTGCGTGTTCTCCCGCCTTATGAAGTTCCTGTTGTACTTATCCAATATTTTCAACTTTCATTGCTGAGTCCATACTGAAGGAACTCCTGGTGGAAAGAGAATTTCCGTTAATTTCCTCTAAATAATTCTTTTTTTCTAAATGCAAATGTTAACACGTATGCTTTCAGGTATGTTAGGTTCATTGGAGACTGAATGCGAGTGTGATTACTTGTTTGTCTATATATACTAGAAGCAACGTCTTCTGCAGTGGACATTTTTGTTTCATCTGACATCACATGGAGGAAAGTGCTGTGGTCAGATGAAACAAAAATTGAGCTGTTTGGCCACAATACCCAGCAATATGTTTGGAGGAGAAAAGGTGAGGCCTTTAATCCCAGGAACACCATACCTGCCGTCAAGCATGGTGGTGGTAGTATTATGTTCTGGGCCTGTTTTGCTGCCAATGCAACTGGTGCTTTACAGAGAGTAAATGGGACAATGAAAAAGGAGGATTACCTTCAAATTCTTCAGGACAACTTAAAATCATCAGCCCGGAGGTTGGGTCTTGGGCGCAGTTGGGTGTTCCAACAGGACAATGACCCCAAACATATGTCAAAAGTGGTAAGGGAATGGCTAAATCAGGCTAGAATTAAGGTTTTAGAATGGCCTTCCCAAAGTCCTGACTTAAACATGTGGACAATGCTGAAGAAACAAATCCATGTCAGAAAATGAACAAAATTAGCTGAACTGCACCAATTTTGTCAGGAGGAGTGGTCAAAAATCCAACCAGAAGCTTGTGGATGGCTACCAAAAGCACCTTATTGCAGTGAAACTTGCCAAGGGACATGTAACCAAATATTAACATTGCTGTATGTATACTTTTGACCCAGCAGATTTGGTCACATTTTCAGTAGAACCATAATAAATTCGTACAAGAACCAAACTTCATGAATGTTTTTTGTGACCAACAAGTATGTGCTCCAATCACTCTATCACAAAAAAATAAGAGTTGTAGACATTATTGAAAATTCTAGGTTCCTGGAACTCTAGGTTCCTGTAGATGTGTGTGGTTTGTGTTTCCACCGCATGTCACAGTTCAGGGTAGTTTATACAAATCCGAATGAGGGCGTATGGATGAGTCGTTTAGTATATTTCTACACTACCTGCACATGAATACATTTAATCGGATTAAAAGCCCAACCGAAATAAAAAAGGGTCATGTAAACACGCCATTCAGAATATTCTGACCCGATCACACACGTTCGGCTCAAAATTTCAGTCCATTCGAGA
Source organism: Entelurus aequoreus (assembly GCF_033978785.1). NCBI lineage: Eukaryota > Metazoa > Chordata > Actinopteri > Syngnathiformes > Syngnathidae > Entelurus > Entelurus aequoreus. The sequence goes on from NC_084739.1 coordinate 59,636,897, forward strand.
CGGGTGGTTTATGCCATTAGTAATTCGGATTGGAGCGCATGAAAACACATTTTCCGGAATTCGAATTCGAATGATCCTTACTGCGCATGTCTTTAATGTCAGATATACTTTGTTGGCGGAGGGAGACTAAGTTTAATAGTCTTGGAATGAAGCGATTGTCTTGCTGTTGTCTACTCCCATTCAACATGTAGAGAAGTAGCGATACATACTTGTGGAGGTTGCCCTCCAGGGGGTTCTTCGGACCACCAAGCACCGACATGAGAACCCGGTTCAGGTTCACAATACAGTTTTATTTTTCAATAATGTTCTCAGGTTGCTTTACAGCAGTTGTCTGTTTGTCTCTCGCCCTCGCTCGCGCTCTTGCTCCAGCTCCCCACATCTTTCTCCTCCCGGCTGCTGCTTACACAGGGCGACAGGGGATTAGATAACAAGGCCCATCCGGGCCATCTACGCACCTGTCGCTGACTTCGAGGCCGGTCCTGGCACACCCCGTCCCGCTGCAGGCCCGCAGGCCACGCCCCCCCCCCCTCCACAATACTGTTGAGTTTGTTGCTTTAAAACGAGACTAGCAAAAACTAAAGTATGGTATGGAGTGTCATGTTTCGATGTACCAATAAGAGAAGGGATCCAGTTGTCGTCTTAACAAGCTGGTTTATTCACGACATGACACAGGAAACAGTGTCGGCTACGCTGTGGATACTTTCTGATCGTTTCAAACCACACATTGCTTGTCCATTGCTTTGCTTGGGACTCATATTGAGCTAGCAAAACTACAATAATGTTGTAAAAAAAAACAACTTAAGTTACACAAAGTAGCCGTTGCAGTGTTGTTAACTGAATGAGCCCCAGAGATCGATCAGCCCGCTCACAATGAATGTGCTGCCGGGCACAAAATGGCTGCACTCCGAGACACACAATGGTTGGATGGAATGTTCATATACCATATTTTCATTCGGTCTGCGGTTCGTAAATCGAAAAGTTAGGACAATGAGGCGTTTGCAAATCACGGTTCCACTCCATATATTTTGTCAGATACATATTTCTGAAAAAGAATGTAGTTATGCAATAAAAACGTCCACTAGAAAGGACATTGGTTCCCTGTAGGTGTCCTCTGATTAGCTGGGTACCAATACAAGCTCCAGCGCACCCTTAACCCATAATGAGGACAAGCAGTAAAGAAGATGGATAAGAAAAGGTCGGCTAGTTCTTTTGTTTTTTATAAAGTGACTTATGAATGCATACAATTATATCTAAAATATTCCCCTCTATGAATCTTTGATGCACAACCCCCGTTTCTATATGAGTTGGGAAATTGTGTTAGATGTAAATATAAACGGAATACAATAATTTGCAAATCATTTTCAACCCATATTCAGTTGAATATGCTACAAAGACAACATATTTGATGTTCAAACTGATAAAAAAAATTTGTTTTACAAACAATCATTAACTTTAGAATTTGATGCCAGCAACACGTGACAAAGAAGTTGGGAAAGGTGGCAATAAATACTGATAAAGTTGAGGAATGCTCATCAAACACTTATTTGGAACATCCCACAGGTGAACAGGCAAATTGGGAACAGGTGGGTGCCATGATTGGGTATAAAAGTAGATTCCATGAAATGCTCAGTCATTCACAAACAAGGATGGGGCGAGGGTCACCACTTTGTCAACAAATGCGTGAGCAAATTGTTGAACAGTTGAAGAAAAACCTTTCTCAACCAGCTATTGCAAGGAATTTAGGGATTTCACCATCTACGGTCCATAATATCATCAAAGGGTTCAGAGAATCTGGAGAAATCACTGCACGTAAGCAGCTAAGCCCGTGACCTTCGATCCCTCAGGCTGTACTGCATCAACAAGCGACATCAGTGTGTAAAGGATATCACCACATGGGCTCAGGAACACTTCAGAAACCCACTGTCAGTAACTACAGTTGGTCGCTACATCTGTAAGTGCAAGTTAAAACTCTCCTATGCAAGGCGAAAACCGTTTATCAACAACACCCAGAAACGCCGTCGGCGTCGCTGGGCCTGAGCTCATCTAAGATGGACTGATACAAAGTGGAAAAGTGTTCTGTGGTCTGACGAGTCCACGTTTCAAATTGTTTTTGGAAACTGTGGACGTCGTGTCCTCCGGACCAAAGAGGAAAAGAACCATCCGGATTGTTATAGGCGCAAAGTTGAAAAGCCAGCATCTGTGATGGTATGGGGGTGTATTAGTGCCCAAGACATGGGTAACTTACACATCTGGGAAGGCACCATTAATGCTGAAAGGTAAATACAGGTTTTGGAGCAACATATGTTGCCATCCAAGCAACGTTACCATGGACGCCCCTGCTTATTTCAGCAAGACAATGCCAAGCCATGTGTTAAATCAATGTGGCTTCATAGTAAAAGAGTGCGGGTACTAGACTGGCCTGCCTGTAGTCCAGACCTGTCTCCCATTGAAAATGTGTGGCGCATTATGAAGCCTAAAATACCACAACGGAGACCCCCGGACTGTTGAACAACTTAAGCTGTACATCAAGCAAGAATGGGAAAGAATTCCACCTGAGAAGCTTAAAAAATGTGTCTCCTCAGTTCCCAAACGTTTACTGAGTGTTGTTAAAAGAAAAGGCCATGTAACACAGTGGTGAACATGCCCTTTCCCAACTACTTTGGCACGTGTTGCAGCCATGAAATTCTAAGTTAATTATTATTTGCAAAAATAAATGATAAATGGGTTATACTTGTATAGCGCTTTTCTACCTTCAAGGTACTCAAAGCGCTTTGACAGTATTTCCACATTTACCCATTCACACACACATTCACACACTGATGGGAGCTGCCATGCAAGGCGCTAACCAGCAGCCATCAGAGGCAAAGGGTGAAGTGTCTTGCCCAAGGACACAACGGAAGTGACTAGGAAGGTAGAAGGTGGGAATTGAACCCCAGTAACCAGCAACACTCCGATTGCTGGCACAGCCACTCTACCAACTTCGCCACGCCGTCCTGAGTTTGAACACCAAATATCTTGTCTTTGTAGTGCATTCAATTGAATATGGGTTGAAAATGATTTGCAAATCATTGTATTCCGTTTATATTTACATCTAACACAATTTCCCAACTCATATGGAAACGGGGTTTGTAATTGCTTGTAGCTTTTTCTTTGTTTTTTTTACTGATACTGATGGCAAACGATCACTAATTCATGTATCTGCGTCCTCATAATCATTCTAATGGTTTATGAAAGGTCTCAATTAGAAAACACACCCAGCAAGTCTTAAAGTAACGATTACCCTGGTGGGGTTTTTTCAGTTGCTTTTTTAATTGCCGCTGCCAAAGGGGAGATGACACATGCACCAAAAAAAAAAAAAAATCCTGGAATCTTCCCAGCGTTCCTCCTCTCTCCCGCGCGTGATCACTTTCTTTACAAACCACCGTCGCCTCCTCTCATTCGCCGTCAGTATTTGACGTGACGCAAATACTCGCCCCATCCAGTTTAGCTGCAGCAGGAATAAAGAAGTTTTTATCCCCCTTTTTTTTTTTTTTTTTTTAAAGCTTATCGTTGTTTGTGAGGCGCTCAGCCAAGACGTTACAAGACAAACGTGGGTTGGACTTGGCGGCCTGACATACTTGATAGTGTGTGTAATGTGAACTGAGCGCGCCTCTCAGGCAGGTTCATGTGTTTTTCATTAAGAGCGCCTCCAGGGAAGGCAGAAATAGAGAGATGATGATCAGTAAACTGAATTGTTGTCCTTTCTTTTTATCTTCCACGAGTTCAGGGATCTTCTCACACCTCTATCAGGTGTCTTGCCTTTAGAAGTCCAACGACAAGGTCCTAACTCCTCTCCAAACATCTTTTTTATGGGTCGAGAAGCAACCCGAGGATGCTGTTTATTCGCACAGCGCAGCCGTTTTGGCAGTCCTCATTGCGCGCTAATCCACTTTTATGAATAATTAGCTACAGGCTAGCAGGCCTGTGAAATTCCCTTCGCTTGCTTGTAAACGTTGTCTCCCGTTCAACGTGATCAAAGAGCAAGTGTGCTTTTGTCTGCAAGCGCATTTACACTCTATAGCAGTGTTTTTCAACCACTGTGCCGCGGCACACTAGTGTACCGTGAGATATTGTTTGGTGTGCCGTGGGACATTATGTAATTTCACCTAATTGGGTTATAAATAGAGATGTCCGATAATGGCTTTTTTGCCGATATCCGATATTCCGATATTCTCCAACTCTTGATTACCGATTCCGATATCAACCGATACCGATATATACAGTCGTGGAATTAACACATTATTATGCCTAATTTTGGTGTGATGCCCCGCTGGATACATTAAACAATGTAACAAGGTTTTCTAAATTAAATCAACTCAAGTTATGGAAAAAAATGCCAACATGGCACTGCCATATTTATTATTGAAGTCACAAAGTGCATTATTTTTTTTAACATGACTCAAAACAGCAGCTTGGAATTTGGGACATGCTCTCCCTGAGAGAGCATGAGGAGGTTGAGGTGGGCGGGGTTGGGGAGGGGGGCGTGAGGGGCAGCGGGGGGTGTATATTGTAGCGTCCCGGAAGAGTTAGTGCTGCAAGGGGTTCTGGGTATTTGTTCTGTTGTGTTTATGTTGTGTTACGGTGCGGATGTTCTCCCGAAGTGTTTGTCATTCTTGTTTGGTGTGGGTTCACAGTGTGGCGCATATTTGTAAGAGTATTAAAGTTGTTTATAGGGCCACCCTCAGTGTGACCTGTATGGCTGTTGACCAAGTATGCCTTGCATTCACTTGTGTGTGTGAAAAGCCGTAGAGATTATGTGACTGGGCCGGCACGCAAAGTCAGTGCCTTTAAGGTTTATTGGCGCTCTGTACTTCTCCCTACGTCCGTGTACACAGCACCGTTTTAAAAAGTCATACATTTTACTTTTTGAAACCGATACCGATCATTTTGAAACCGTTACTGATAATTTCCGATATTACATCTTAAAGCATTTACCGATAATATCGGCAGTCTGATAATATCGGACATCCCTAGTTATAAATATTTTATGTAAACCAGTAATTATAATCCGCAAATAATGTTTTGTTGTTGAGTGTCTGTACTGTCTAAAGCTCGGCATATCAGTAGGTGGCAGCAGGTAGCTAATTGCTTTGTAGATGTCGGGAACACGGTTTGTCGTGAACACAATATGCGGGAGGCAGCGTGCAGGTAAAAAGGTATCTAACGCTTAAACCAAAATTTAACAAAAGGCGAGTGCTGCTCAGAAAAGGCATTGAAGCTAAAGGATGGCTATGCAAAACGAAACTAAAACTGAACTGGCTGCAAAGTCAACAAAAACAGAATGCTGGACGACAGCAAAGACTTACAGCCTGGGGAGCAGACGCCGTCCACAAAGTATATCCGTACATGAAAATCAACACCAAAATAGGAGCGCAAGACAAGAACTAAAACACTACACACAGAAAAACACCAAGAAACTCCAAATAAGTCACATTTTGATGTGACAGGTCTTGACAGTACACCTACTTTGAGACAAGAGTTATATTGATGTATGGGTGGTTATGGTTTGAATTCATATCCAACAATTGCGAGAACAACTTTTTATTGTCAATATCGGCTGCTGAGTTTCATTTTTTTATGTTTTCTGCTCGCGGTGTGCCTCTGGATTTTTTCTATGAAAAAAATGTGCTTTGGCTCAGAAAAGGTTGAAAAAAACTGCTCTATAGGGATGGCCGTAGGATGCGGATTGAAGGAGGCTTTGTCATAAAAAAAAATATCCCCCAAAATATCTCACCACAAATGCAGCTTGCTTTTACCTCAAATAAAGCCACTGTATGTAATAACTGAATTTTAGGGATGTAATGATAAACCGTGGTAAAACTTCCCACGGTTAGTATTACCATTTTAAATGAACATTATTGTCAAACCATGGTTAATAACACTTTGATAAACTCACTGACGCTGCTCATTTACTGGAAAAGCAAGCTAGTGCTAGCTAGCTTGAATGCTAACATGAAAACAAGAGACATTAAAGCAGCACTAAGTAACTTTTTAACATTCATAAAATATTGTCAGAACTTTTGGGATGATGCATCGACTTACAACTAGTTGAATGACACTTCTGTTATTGCCTGAGGGGGGTCTGTATCGCTTTTACTGGCACTTAGTGACTTTGAGAAGGGTGGGAGGAACCCTGCCGCACAAAAATCTACAAATGTGCTGACATGCTTTACGGCAGTGGTCCCCAACCTTTTTGTAGCTGCGGACCGGTCAACGCTTGAAAATTTGTCCCACGGACCGGGTTTTTTTTTTTTTTTTTTTTTTTTCCTTAATAAAGAAATACAATCATGTGTGCTTACGGACTGTATCCCTGCAGACTGTATTGATCTTTGTTGATATATAATGTATATATTGTGTTTTTTATGTTGATTTAATAAAAAAGTATTTTTATTTTTTTTTTGTATTTTTTATTTTTATTTTTATTTTTTTAATTTCTTGTGCGGCCCGGTACCAATCGGTCCGCGGACCGGTACCGGGAACCACTGCTTTACGGCATACGTCACTCCACCTTAGTTAAAAAGACGGAAGTCGATGCGAACGCCTGCGTGTCGCCAGAAAACTAAAAGAAGAAGAAGAAAAGGAAGAACACCTATGTGCAGTTACTGCCGAAGCTCCAAAACAGCCAAAGAAACGAAAAGTTTTGCCTGAGGAGACAAAAACAAAAACACAGAGCTTACCCAGTCAGGAATTGTATCATACATTTCTTTATTAGTGTAGTATCTCTCTTGTTGCCATGGCCACCCCCAATTAACGACTTTTCCTACTTTGAGTAGGGGTGAAAATCTTTGGGCCCCTAACAATTCAATCCAATTCAGATTCCTGGGGTGACGATTCGATTCAGAATCGATTCTCGATTCAACACATTTCTCGTTACACACCAATTCTCGCAATGTATTATTTGGTATAATAATTATAATAAAGCGTTTTCAAAACAGGTTGCAGGTTAGAAAAACTCCTTCTGGTTGCACGGCCTAAAAAACTATTTTTAAAAATAGATTTTTTATCCAAAAAAAAAATATATCCATCCATCCATCCATCGCATCCATTTTCTACCGCTTGTCCCATATTTTTTTTTATTAAATCGATTTTTGAAACTTATGAATCGATTTAGAATCGGGATGAATAATAATGTAAACATAATCGTATGTGAAGAGATTTTTTGTGCACCCCTACTATATTATATAGTGTTGTAATATTGCTGGACTAGCCTGGGCACCACTTTAAAGTTGCCTGCCTTTTTCTAAACAGTATTGTTTTTATATTGATGTTGTTTCAACTTGCAGAATATTCCCTGATAATCTAAACTGGGAAATTGTGCAATATGAATGGAATTTTTTTATTTTTTATTTTATTGAATGTTTAACATTTTTTATCAATCAATTATTTTTATTTGGATAATATTTTTTTAAGTACAGCACAATGAACAATCACACTTATATTTAACAATACGGCATGTCCACAAGGAGTAGGAATAAGTAAATGTTATCTGATCCCACCCGTGTCCCATGAAAGTGTCTGATATTGTTATCAGGCACTGTTCTTCTATCCATGGAAAATACTTTAATCAAGCTTTTTTGTGTCAGAATAATAAAAACCCAATTTAAAGCCATAATATGTAATAATTGTACTCTACCTTCAAATCAGTGCACTGGCTTGTAATAAGGCAAATAGCAACTCTCTTGTTGCCATGGTGACCCTGGATCACTTACCTTAGTGGTCACTGAACACTTTTCATGTTACAAGTTGTGTATTTTTTGCCACACACATGTTTTTCCATCATCAGTTGCCATGGGGCATAATGTTTCCAGCAAACTGTAGAAACTTCCGGAAACGTTTCATTGCAATTTCCACTGTTCCATGACTGCTAGTGACCATTAATCTTATTTTATGACATATTTGACTTGGTTGTATTCCATAAAAGTACTTTGATCGATATTGCGTGTGAAAATATTCCCTCCCAAATATAAAACATCTGATTTAAAGTCATTATGTGTAATTCTTTTATGTTCTAATTTCACCTCAAGGAAAGAATAGGGTGGCGCAATGGCTTGTATTGAAGGCAAGGCAAGTTTATTTATAATTTGTACAGAAAATTTTAAGGTAAAATAAAAAATCATAATTCAAATTTTTAAAAAAAATCTCTTTTAATTCAAATGAAAAGGTAAAAACATTTCTTTAAAAAAGCATATAGCTAATTTTTTAAATATAGTTTTTTACTGTCTTCTTTTAATGCTATAATGTTTTTTTTCTTCTGTGGCACTGAGATTTGTTGTTCAAATGTAAAGTGAAATACAAATCAAATCTATTATTCTTATTATTATAAAAATCTAATCATGTAGATCAGATACTTTCAGTTGTCATATTATCCTCATATATCATAATAAAGAAAACAACAACATTCTTGTTGCCATGGCGACCTGGCCTACTTTCTACTTTTACAGAATTTCTGTAACATTGCCAATCCAGGTTGGACACCGCTGAGCATTACAGTTAGCATTGGAGTTACATTTGTAAAATGTAGATTTAGCACAGTTTATCACAGTTGCAGAAAAAAAATATATGGTGATGCAATAATAATACACGGCTTCTGCCTTTCGTGGCAGAGGACATGGTTGCAAAAACTAAGGGAAAGTAATGACTCGCGAGAAGCCAAAACAAAAAACAAAAATGAATATTCCCACAGGACTGTAGGGGGCGCCCTACAGCATTAAAAAAAAACAACCAATACACTTGGCTACTGCTGCTTTTAACGCCGCCCTTGTTCTGCCCTCAGCTCCTAACTTAAAGGGGAGGCCTCGGAAGAAGAAGCTGTCCTTTTTGCAACGAAGGGACTCTCAGGGTCAAGGGTCATCAGGGCCAAACCAGGGGTCGACAACAACAGCAGCGGTGGCCGCGGCGCAGGTCGCCATCAGCCTGGACAGCAAAAGTCCAAAGGTGGGTAAAAATTGACTCAGATGTTGATGGAGTACAACAACATTGATAGATTTGTTTTAAAATGGATCATTTGTGAGCTTATTTGACAGAAAGAGTCTTTATTCCAGGGATCCCAGATCTCCTCTATTTAGCCGAATTCCGATATTCTTTAAGCACATGGATTTTCAACTGGAGTGGTACGCGGGCTCCATGTAGTGGTACGCCAAAGAATCACTTAATAAAAACTAGGAATGTTCAGATGCCAATATGGCAATATTTAGAGGTACAGTTTAGGTATCGGAGAGTACGGTATTTTTCGGACTATAAGGCGCACTTAAAATCCTTTCGTTTTCTCAAAACTCGACAGTGCGCCTTATAACCCGGTGCGCCTAATGTACGGAATAATTTTGTTTGTGCATACCGACCTCGAAGCTATAATATTTGGTACATGGTGAAATGATAAGTGTGAGCAGTAGATGGCAGTCACACATAAGAGATACGTGTAGACTGCAATATGACTCAACACCAACGTTTTATACGTTCCATTGAAAATATAGAACATTACGCTCAAAAATCTATCAAAATGTCTTAGTACGACTTTGGTAAGCTATGAAGCCGCACCGCTTGATGGATTGTACTGTGCTTCCATATACGAGTATTATTATGGTGTGTGTATACGGTAAGACATTTTATCTGGCATTTTGTTTCACAATATTATGCACAAGCAACATTTCTTACCTTCTGGTACCTGCTGATATGTATTTGGGATCCGCATAAGTCCTGAAAATTTGCGTGTGGCTGCAATTGTAGTCAGTGCCGATGCCGTAGTCAATAATCTTCTTCTTTTTCTCTATTTTCTTGTTATGGGACATTAATTCTCCGCTGTTGCCATTTCTAATATAAAGTAGTGTAAAGTTCTTACTTATATCTGCCACGGAAGCGCTAAAACATACCGGTCTAGTGAGTTTACATAATACACCCAAGGAACTTTAGATATTAAAGAGTTCCGGTCAGGCGTTTTTTCACGGGACACATTTCCGGTGTTGTTATTGCACTAGTGAGCCACGGATGAGGAGATGCTTCTCCGTTATTAATTTAAGTAAAGTCTGAATGTCATTAAAACACTTAGCTCCATCTTTTGACACTTCTTCCACTACCGTCCTTGCACGCTACACCGCTACAACGAAGATGACGGCGAAAAGACGCTGTCGACGGTGAGCCTCGTAAATAAGACCGCCCACAAAACAACGCATCCTGAAGCGACTGTCAGAAAGTGGCTTGAAGTTGATCTGTAAAACATAATCTATGCAACATTTTGACCAAAGAACCACCATTACATGTTATGTAGACCAGTGGTCCCCAACCACCGATTGGTACCGGGCCGCGCAAGAAATAAAAAATAAAAAAATAAAAATATATATATATTTTTTTTTTTTTTTAAATTAAATCAACATAAAAACACAATATATACATTATATATCAATATAGATCAATACAGTCTGCAGTGATACAGTCTGGAAGCACACATGATTGTATTTCTTTATGAAAAAAAAAACCCCGGTCCGTGGGACAAATTTTCAAGCGTTGACCGGTCCGCAGTTACAAATCGGTTGGGGACCACTGATGTAGACCACAAGAAAGTGTTTTCAATTTTTAAAAAAATTATAATAATTAGGGATGTCTGATAATGGATTTTTGCCAATTTCCGATATTTCGATATTGTCCAACTCTTTAATTACCGATACCGATATCAACCGATACCGATATATACAGTCGTGGAATTAACACATTATTATGCCTAATTTGGACAACCAGGTATGGTGAAGATAAGGTCCTTTTTTAAAAATAAAATCAAATCAAATAAGATAAATAAATTAAAAACATTTTCTTGAATAAAAAAGAAAGTAAAACAATATAAAAACAGTTGCATAGAAACTAGTAATTAATGAAAATGAGTAAAATTAACTGTTAAAGGTTAGTACTATTAATGGACCAGCAGCACGCACAATCATGTGTGCTTACGGACTGTATCCCTTGCAGACTGTATTGATATATATTGATATATAATGTAGGAACCAGAATATTAATAACAGAAAGAAACAACCCTTTTGTGTGAATGAGTGTAAATGAGTGTAAATGGGGGAGGGAGTTTTTTTTGGGTTGGTGCACTAATTGTAAGTGTATCTTGTGTTTTTTATGTTGATTTAATAAAAAAAAATAAAATAAAAAAACCGATACCGATAATAAAAAAACGATACCGATCATTTTTGATATTACATTTTAAAGCATTTTTTGGCCGATAATATCGGCAGGCCGATATTATCGGACAGCTCTAATAATAATATGACCCCTTTAATGCGCCCTATAATCCGGTGCGCCCTTTGTATGAAAATAGACCTGACTAGACCCGCTCATTGGCAGTGCGCCTTATAATCGGTGCGCCCTATGGTCCGGAAAATACGGTTCTTATCATTAAATCTGCGATACCATACTAGCAAGGAATTTTGTAAGGAACCTCGGGTGTACGACCTAAATAAAGCGCAGACAAACCAATAAGTCCGTTAGCATGCTAACGTTGCTACACGGAAATGACTTCTTCTTCGTCTCTTTTCCCTGGAAATGGAAGACCAATACAGCAATGGAGGACTGCGTTACCAAAGCAAACATCATGACGGCGGTGTGGCAATATTGCAAACTCGAGCAGCCAACAAGTCGCAGGGCAACATGCAAACTTTGCAATATCCCCGTTTTGAGGGAAGGAACACTTGTAGGACGTTAAAAATACACGCAACTTATATTGCTTGTATTGCGACAATGAAGTCACTGCAGCTAAAGCTGACGAGGCGGGACAAAAATCAACAAACACTGACAAATTAATTCTAGTGGAAATACAAAAAATTGCGAAAATCCCAATGTGGAGTCGGCATTTGCGGTAAACTAATCCAATTCATAGTATGGGTGATCATCCGCTCTCAGTGGTGGAGAATGTGGAATTTTGCTGCTTGTCAGGTCGAAACAGCCATTCCCAATCTGTATAAGACTGTTAGCCAACTCATATCCACAAAATTACAAAGCACGGACTCTGACTGCTTCACGACAAGATACTTGGAGCAGCGATGTTGCATCTTTATCAGTGATTATCTTTAAAAGCATATTAGGCCTGCCAGCGGGCTATTGCTTGGATTCACATAACACCACGTCCGGCTCATTGAACACGCGTGGTGGTCAAGCCAGCGTCTGTTCTCAATGCGTACAAGGCGACATTTAGCCTTTCTCGAAGAAAATTGCCCCATGTTTGCATTGTTTCCGTTCAAATTGCAAAAACGCTAATTGTTTCTTCTGAGTTCTTCGAGAGGTAATCAAGAAGGGCGAAAGAGTGCAAGATTTTATGAAACGACGACAAGAAAAAGTAGCACACACAGTCGAATAATGCACAAGTTTGCAATGATCACTTTGTTAAAGGCCTACTGAAATGAAATGTTCTTATTTAAACGGGGATAGCAGATCCATTCTATGTGTCATACTTGATCATTTTGCGATATTGCCATATTTTTGCTGAAAGGATTTAGTAGAGAACATCGACGATAAAGTTCGCAACTTTTGGTCGCTGATAAAAAAGCCTTGCCTGTACCGGAAGTAGCGTGACGTCACAGGTTGTGGAGCGCCTCACATCTGCACATTGTTTACAATCATGGCCAGCAGCAGCGAGAGCGATTCTGACCGAGAAAGCGACGATTACCCCATTAATTTGAGCGAGGATGAAAGATTTGTGGATGAGGAAAGTGAGAGTGAAGGATTAGAGGGCAGTGGAAGCGATTCAGATAGGGAAGATGCTGTGAGAGGCGGGTGGGACCTGATATTCAGCTGGGAATGACTAAAACAGTAAATAAACACAAGACATATATATACTCTATTAGCCACAACACAACCAGGCTTATATTTAATATGCCACAAATTAATCCGCATAACAAACACCTCCCCCCTCCCGTCCATATAACCCACCAATACAAATCAAACACCCGCACAACACACTCAATCCCACAGCCCAAAGTACCGTTCACCTCCGTAAAGTTCATACAGCACATATATTTCCCCAAACTTACGTACGTGACATGCACATAGCGGCACGCACGTACGGGCAAGCGATCAAATGTTTGGAAGCCAAAGCTGCGTACTCACGGTAGCGCGTCTGCTATCCAACTCAAAGTCCTCCTGGTTGTGTTGCTGCAGCCGGCCGCTAATACACCGATCCCACCTACAGCTTTCTTCTTTGCTGTCTTCATTGTTCATTAAACAAATTGCAAAAGATTCACCAACACAGATGTCCAGAATACTGTGGAATTTTGCGATGAAAACAGACGACTTAATAGCTGGCCACAATGGTGTCCCAATCCGTGACGTCACACGCAAACGTCATCATACCGAGACGTTTTCAGCAGAATATTTTGCGGGAAATTTAAAATTGCACTTTACTAATCTAACCCGGCCGTATTGGCATGTGTTGCAATGTTAAGATTTCATCATTGATATATAAACTATCAGACTGCGTGGTCGGTAGTAGCGGGTTTCAGTAGGCCTTTAAAGGCTCGTTTGATATACTTTTAACGTTTATTTCCCTTTTAAGTATTATCTTGATATTATTTGTATTTCTTAAACACATTTTTGCTACTAGTGTTTCGAAAAGCACCAACTCGACGAGTCTAAATAAATTAAATCAAATGTGAGCAAAACCTACGTTTTTAACAAAGGCAGCAATCATAAATGAAGCTTTATTTTGGTAAAGACAGGGAAAAACTTGCTACTCGTAAACGGTGCATGCGACAACAACAAACATGGCTGTAGACGCGAAGTGAAATCATGAAATGCAACCTTACCCGAGCAAAAACGATGCAGTCTTGATACTAATTTCCTTGACCCAGCCACACACAAATAAGTTGTAGACCTCCATGCTTTTCCGAGTTTTCATCTTTTTTTGTCGTGTAGAATGGAGTCTGGAGTTGATATGTAGTAACGCGACCGACGTATAATCCTTGTTATCACTGGACAAATCTTTGTAATGTTCATATTGTTTTTACTCAGCCAGCATTTGTGGGTCTGATGGACCCGTTGCATTTTGTGGCTTTTAATGCCTCACAATCAAACACTTTTATGTTAAAATACTGAACAGATGTTTATTGGGATAAGGTAAACATCTGTTCGGTATTTTAACATAAAAGTGTTTGATTGTGAGGCGTTAAAAGCCAAACAACAGTATGAACGTTGCACGGAAAATTTCTCTGCCAGTTTTTGCGTCCCACAGGGATTCTTCTTTTGTGTTTCTGCACCTGCGGTTCCCACACAAGGTTGCAACATTGTTTGTCAACACTGTCTGCTCTCATTTTCTCGCACATTTGACCCTCTGATGTTCTGTGTACCTACACTCTGTCCCCCTCCTGTCTAGGCCTGCTGTGTGTGTGTGTGTGTGTGTGTGTGTGTGTGTGTGTGTGTGTGTGTGTGTGTGTGTGTGTGTGTGTGTGTGTGTGTGTGTGTGTGTGTGTGTGTGTGTGTGTGTGTGTGTGTGTGTGTGTGTGTGTGTGTGTGTGTGTGTGTGTGTGTGTGGTACACAGAACATCAATTTCCACACTTCTATTAGCCCCGGTCCAGTGGACCCGGACATCTTATATGTAATAGAAATGTGTAGGGGGGGGTGTATGGTGTGTGGTCATTAAATATGTATTCTGATATGTGTTCTTCACAGAAAATGAGCCAAAGTCAGTGAGTCTCAGTTTGAAAAATTAATTAATTGTATAATTTTTCTTTTAATAAAAAATGAAAGCGGGTCCCACAGACCCGAACACCACACAAGGGTATAGATCCCTATAAAGTAAAGGGATCTATTCAATTGCATAGTTTGATTTTTTTGCTCGTATTTGCTTTTTGCAGGAAGATTTTTAAGCCTCTTTTGTAGTCTTTTGCTTGCTGTAAAACACACCTTGACCACCACTGGTTTTTACTTCCGGGAAGTAAGTTTATTTATTTTTTATTTTTTTATTTTTTCATAAAAGAAATACAATCATGTGTGCTTACAGACTGTATCCCTGCGGAATGTATTGATATATAATGTATATATTGTGTTTTTTATGTTGATTTAATTTTAAAAAAAATATTAATTTTTTTTTTTTTTTTTTCTTGTGCGGCCCGGTACCAATCGATACCAATCGGCCCGGTACCGGTCCGCGGCCCGGTGGTTGAGGACCACTGTCTTAGATACGGTACCCTTATTTAATTTAGAAACATTTTTGACCAACTTCAGCCATTTTATACTGAAAAATAAAATTAAGTAATCTAAATAAATAGTAATACATTGTAATTGATCAGCAACATTAACTCAGGAGCCCAATATATAAACTACAACAATTAATAAAACAGTTTGTGCTAATTTAGTTTTGTGAACAAAAACAAAGAAGTCATTAATAATGTCTACAATGAGCATGTTTTGTTGTGCACAGCTTTTTGAAGCGGAGTTTGAAGCACGGTACTGCATGATACTGATAAAGCATATGGGGGGGGGGGGGGATTTTATTTTATTTTATTTTTATTTTATTTTATTATTTTTTTTCATAAAGAAATACAATCATGTGTGCTTACGGACTGTATCCCTGCAGACTGTATTGATCTATATTGATATATAATGTATATATTGTGTTTTTTATGTTTATTTAATTTAAAAAATATATATATATACATATGTTTATTTTTTTTCTTGTGCGGCCCGGTACCAATCGGCCCGGTACCGGTCCGCGGCCCGGTGGTTGGGGACCACTGTCTTAGCTAAAAACCATTGGGAAGTTTTCTTGCATTTTTACAGAATTGCTATGTAGGAAATGTCTTGTGCCCCAGCTAATATTTCTCAATTCCTCTATTTTTGTTTACTTTGCTGGGATCCCTGTTATTTACAGTATATTTCAGTGTTTCCCACTCCCGCTGTGTTCTAATATTCCGACTCAAGCAAACAGCCGCCCTGAAAAAGCCTTTTTTTCCGCAGCTGTTATCCCAATGAGCTTGGACAGCTAAATCAATATTAGCAATTCTGTCTTGAAGCGAGAGTCCAGCTAATCTGCGCTTAATCTGCGATGACAAGAGGAGCCGCTTCATTGGGAATCAATGAGAGGTTACCCCTCCCAAACCCCCCCCCACCCCCCGCGGCTCGCCTGCCTACTTCTTTGGGCTCCGACCCACACATGAAAGATGAAACAGAAGTTTTAGTTTTTGATGTCCTCTCCTCGCAGGCCAAAGCAAGCTGTAAAGCGCTACCCAACGGCAAGATTAGCTCCACCGCCAAACACAAAGCCGGCGGCCTCGGGAAGAAGACGCATCCCGAGGAGAAGGAGCGACGGAAGGAGGCGGAGGAGAGGAGAGAGAAGGAGGAGGACGAGTCGTCGTCTTCGTCGTCGTCGTCATCGTCGTTATCGTCAGAGAGCCGAGAGGACGAGCAGGCCTTCCTCGTGGAACTCTACAAGTACATGAAGGAGAGGGACACGCCCATCGAAAGGATCCCCTTCCTGGGCTTCAAACAGAGTGAGTTCCCTTCCAAATAGTGTTGTCAAATTTTAAGTTTGAGCTAATCCAAGTAGTGCATTCAAGTCAAACATGTTTAAAACTCTTCCTGTATGACATTGTGACAATAACATTTGTGTCGAAATATTGTCGTTTTTTTTTTTTTATTGATTTGAATTATGCAAGTGCTTTCCCTGTGATTAATCATGATTAATCCCTATTCAAAAGTGGGACTAATCCATTGCTTCTTAATTATTTGCTGTTACGCCTAAGGAAGAAGAAAAACATTCTTCCCCTCCCTCACTGCGACTATAAATAGTATAATTTGTCTTTAAAATTGTTATAAGTACACCTCTGCATAACAATGGATCCTGATTAACATTAAAGAAAACAAGACAAAAGAAAGAAATATAGATCAATTTACAACAAATAATGTTATTAACATTGGTTATTAGTCTAACATAAACTATTTAAATTGCATCAACTTGCCTGATATTCAAAAACATGTACCGTATTTTTCGGACTGTAAGTCGCAGTTTTTTTCATAGTTTGGCCGGGGGTGCGACTTATACTCAGGAGCGACTTATGTGTGAAATTATTAACACATTACCGTAAAAAATATCAAATAATATTATTTAGCTCATTCACGTAAGAGACTAGACGTATAAGATTTCATGGGATTTAGCGATTAGGAGTGACAGATTGTTTGGTAAACGTATAGCATGTTCTATATGTTATAGTTATTTGAATGACTCTTACCATAATATGTTACGATAACATACCAGGCACGTTCTCAGTTGGTTATTTATGCGTCATATAACGTACACTTATTCAGCCTGTTGTTCACTATTCTTTATTTATTTTAAATTGCCTTTCAAATGTCTATTCTTGGTGTTGGGTTTTATCAAATAAATGTCCCCAAAAAATGCGACTTATACTCCAGTGCGACTTATATATGTTTCTTTCCTTCTTTATTATGCATTTTCGGCCGGTGCGACTTATACTCCGGAGCGACTTATACTCCGAAAAATACGGTATCCTTATTTAATTTAGAAACATTTTTGACCAACTTCAGCCATTTTATACTGAAAAATAAAATTAAGTAAACTAAATAAATAGTAATAAATTCTAATTGATCAGCAACATTAACTCAGGAGCCCAATATATAAACTACAACAATTAATAAAACAGTTTGTGCCAATTTAGTTTTGTAAACAAAAACAAGGAAGTAATTGATAATGTCTACAATGAGCATGATTTGTTGTGCAGAGCTTTTTGAAGTAGAGTTTGAAGCATGATACTGCATGATACTGATAAAGCATATTTCCCCAGGGTCATATGCATTGCACTGCGCCCCCCTTCCCCACCCTACCACATCCCACTCCCCTCACTATAATTAGAAAAAGTGAATTAATCTGATTTAAGAAATGAATTGATTGACAGCACTACTTCCTAAACAAGTCAGTGCTCAGTGTCCTCCTTCGAGTAGGCAGCGCCATTTGGGACTTCCAGGCCCTTAACCTAATGCCAGACCCCAGGGCTGAGAGGTTTTGAGGCCCCCCATCCCCTGATTTTGCAGAGTGTCATTACAAAAAGTGTAGTCAGGTAGTCTACATCACGAAAAGCCATTTTTTCTTTCAGGACATACAACAGCTAGTTTTCCCTTTTTGAGCCAGAAAAGCATTACTGTATTTTCTGGACTATAGAGCTCATCTATATATAAGATGCACCCACTAAATTTGAGAAGAAATAATATTTTTCCATGTATTAGTCGCACCAGACTATAAGCCGCAGATATATATGTACATTGTGAAATTAGTTAGTTACACAAATATTTTGTAAATGTTTATTTACATACCTTACCTTAATTGTTTCCAAACAGTGCCTATAACATGGCAGTAAAACGGCGGATCAAGTTAAACAGAAGTCATTGTCATGGACCCACTAGCTGCGGAAGCTAGCTCTCCAATCAGCTAAACAGACTCAATAACTGCACGATGACGTTTTGGTAAATTTACTAAGGAATTTTTTTAATTGAAACAATACAAAAAGAATGCCATTGTAAGTCAATACCATAACACTAACACAGACATTCGTAAATGTGTAAGCATATTAGCTAATACTAATGACGTTAACTTGATTACATTACGATAGCACGTACATACAGTATGTGCATGAAAACACTACTGTTGAACATGTGACGGTTTAGTAAGTGTAAAACTTACAAACGTTGCGTGGAGTGATAAAT
This sequence comes from Entelurus aequoreus, assembly GCF_033978785.1. NCBI lineage: Eukaryota > Metazoa > Chordata > Actinopteri > Syngnathiformes > Syngnathidae > Entelurus > Entelurus aequoreus. The sequence goes on from NC_084739.1 coordinate 59,655,633, forward strand.
AAAGAATCGATTCGAGTAGAACGCTATTGATGACTAGTAGACGGAACAGCACTGGTACTTCCGGTTAAAGGCACTAAACAGAAGGTAATACTGTAGAAATTTAACCTGCAGTGAGTGGAATCGTCCAAAAGATGGCGCCATAACACAAACAGCAAAATACTTTTTTAGTGTCTCTGTCTGTGTTTTATGAAAAGTATTTATTGAATAAAAAAAAACATTATGGCCATTGGCAAAGAAAAATCCATAAATTAGCCGCACCGTTTAATAAGCTGCAGGGATCAAAGTTTGGGAAAAAATAACTGCTTATAGTCCGGAAAATACGGTATATTTGTATTAACATATCAATGAACTTAGACATAAGCATCACTGACCACTAAAGGTGCTCTTTGCAACTTGCTCACAGTTACATTTTTCAAAACAGCAATAAAACAAGAACACCATTACCTAGTTTATGTTACCATTAGTGGTTTAACATAACAATGCACATGCATGTTTTACGTACATACGTAGTTATGTCATTATATCCTAGAAGCCGTAAGAGGGCAGAATATAACATAGGAAAGTTAGCGCCCTCTAGACATGTAAATGTGTAAACAGCCTCTCTATCCAACAATAAAAACATACAATAATAGCATCAAATGATTAGCATATTATTATACCCTCTGTGCATCAAACTAGTCAACCCCAGCACCCTTTTTGTTGCCAACTCTGTGAAAAATAAACAACTTGTTGGCAGAGCCAGTCTTTTCCCCTTTTTTATTTCTGTGAAACAATTTTAGCACTATTTAACTCAAACCAAGATTTATTGAGATGCATGTTCTGGATTATTAAGAATACATGATAAACAAATTGTGGAATATATGATTAGTGTAAAACAACTAAATTAAAAATAAAGTAACCTTCAGTGGGCTATCCCCTAATTCATATTTTATCAGTGACTTCACACCAAGCTGCTACACAACCGCCGCAACTCCTAAAAGGTCCCAATTTTTAACGAAATGTTCACAAAAAAAAGCATATTGGAAGAGTGTTTTTCAAAACCTTGCATTGATACTGGAATTGAGACAGTTTATAACTTATGTAGCTTTAATGCAAATGAACAGTGTTTGTCTCTAAGAAGCGCTATTGTGTACTTTATCCAGTTTTTACATACACACTATCACTCTGCACTCGTCCAACGTAATCGTTGCCAAATATCACATCTAGCAACGTAACATTAAATACACGAAACACAAACATTAGCGACACTAGCATAGCTCTGTGAACTACAGCGCTGGCATAACAGTAGACTACTATATCATTGAACTTCTTACACAGGGGTATTTACGGGTTTTATACCACTTAATGGTCACTACTATAATGATCTAAAAAAATGTTGTTGTAATTATATGTCACTGACAACAAAAAAGTGAATTAACTTCAACATCGTGCTAGGTTAGCCTTTTGGCTAAAGAAAAACAAAATAAACAACTTACAGCTGTGTGTTGGCAGAACTTCAGGCTGTATTTTAAGATCATTTTCTTAACCTTAGGGGGCCGTCAAAAATATCTGTTTCGTACTAAGTTTCGTACTTAATTGTAATACACTGTTCCACCACTTGTGGCAGTAATGACTATATCAAACACAGGAGCATAAATCATTGTTTTAAGCGCAAAAATTAATACGTTTCGTACTTAATTGTAATACACTTTTCCACCACTTGTGGCAGTAACGACTATATCAAACACAGGAGCATAAATAATTTTTTAAGCGCACAAATTAATAAGATTCGTACTTAATTGTAATACACTTTTCCACCACTTGTGGCAGTAATGACTATATCAAACACAGGAGCATAAATCATTTTTTTAAGAGCAAAAATTAATAAGTTTCGTACTTAATTTTAATACGCTTTTCCACCACTTGTGGCAGGAATGACTATATCAAACACAGGAGCATAAATCATTTTTTTAAGCGCAAAAATTAATACATTTCGTACTTAATTGTAATACACTTTTCCACCACTTGTGGCAGTAATGACTATATCAAACACAGGAGCATAAATAATTTTTTAAGCGCACAAATTAATAATAGGGGACGGCGGTGGCGAAGTTGGTGGAGTGGCCGTGCCAGCAATCGGAAGGTTGCTGGTTACTGGGGTTCAATCCCCACCTTCTACCATCCTAGTCACGTCCGTTGTGTCCTTGGGCAAGACACTTCACCCTTGCTCCTGATGGCTGCTGGTTAGCGCATTGCATGGCAGCTCCCGCCATCAGTGTGTGAATGTGTGTGTGAATGGGTGAATGTGGAAATTCTGTCAAAGCGCTTTGAGTACCTTGAAGGTAGAAAAACGCTATACAAGTATAACCCAAAAGAAAAAAAAAAAAAAAAGATTCGTACTTAATTGTAATACACTTTTCCACCACTTGTGGCAGTAATGACTATATCAAACACAGGAGCATAAATCATTTTTTTAAGAGCAAAAATTAATAAGTTTCGTACTTAATTGTAATACACTTTTCCACCACTTGTGGCAGTAATGACTATATCAAACACAGGAGCATAAATCATTTTTTTAAGCGCAAAAATTAATACATTTCGTACTTAATTGTAATACACTTTTCCACCACTTGTGGCAGTAATGACTATATCAAACACAGGAGCATAAATAATTTTTTAAGCGCACAAATTAATAATAGGGGACGGCGGTGGCGAAGTTGGTGGAGTGGCCGTGCCAGCAATCGGAAGGTTGCTGGTTACTGGGGTTCAATCCCCACCTTCTACCATCCTAGTCACGTCCGTTGTGTCCTTGGGCAAGACACTTCACCCTTGCTCCTGATGGCTGCTGGTTAGCGCATTGCATGGCAGCTCCCGCCATCAGTGTGTGAATGTGTGTGTGAATGGGTGAATGTGGAAATTCTGTCAAAGCGCTTTGAGTACCTTGAAGGTAGAAAAACGCTATACAAGTATAACCCAAAAGAAAAAAAAAAAAAAAGATTCGTACTTAATTGTAATACACTTTTCCACCACTTGTGGCAGTAATGACTATATCAAACACAGGAGCATAAATCATTTTTTTAAGAGCAAAAATTAATAAGTTTCGTACTTAATTGTAATACACTTTTCCACCACTTGTGGCAGTAATGACTATATCAAACACAGGAGCATAAATAATTTTTAAGCGCACAAATTAATAAGATTCGTACTTAATTGTAATACACTTTTCCACCACTTGTGGCAGTAATGACTATATCAAACAGAGGAGCATAAATCATTTTTTAAGAGCAAAAATTAATAAGTTTTGTACTTAATTGTAATACACTTTTCCACCACTTGTGGTATTAATGACTATATCAAACACAGGAGCATAAATAATTTTTTTAAGAGCAAAAATTAATAAGTTTCGTACTTAATTGTAATACACTTTTTCACCACTTATGGCAGTAATGACTATATCAAACACAGGAGCATAAATCATTTTTTTAAGCGCATAAATTGATAAGATTCGTACTTAATTGTAATACACTTTTCCACCACTTGTGGCAGTAATGACTATATCAAACACAGGAGCAAAAATCATTGTTTTAAGCGCAAAAATTATAAGTGGTGAAACTGTGTTATGATTTACACCTTAATTGTATTGAAACAAATATATTATTAATTTATTGTATGTAAATGTATTTTTCGTCAGTTATTTATGAGTCCCTTCTTTTGCAGTATATTTGATTTGTATTGATTTTGTAATCAGCCTGACCTAAGCCTTGATAATATTTGTCATTAGCACATGCTTTCATATCATTTGACAAGGCTGTAAACTGTAAGTAGGTTAGATATAAATATTGAATACGATTAAGATGACTAATTCAGTGTTGTTATTTTCGTGGAAAAGAAGGGCTTTGATGTCAAAAAGGCTAAGGACCCCTGTTTTAAGATGTGCAGCAAAGCCTGCTTTGCCTAAATGTGTGCATTAGAAGCACAAAATGTCCGAAAAAAAAGGTTGCCCCCAAGAAACCGTCTCTTTATGTACGTCCTCTCAAGAACATCACATGTCTTTGATGGAGGTCGGGCAGAGGTGGCACACGTGAACGCCGTAAAGGTCACGACGTGGCGCCTTCAAGGTGCGTCTTGTTTTGCTTGTCATTTGAGCGACCTGGCGGGCTTTTTCCGCTTCTTTGTCAGCTTTCATTCCGCCAGCGAGGAGAAGGCATTTGCATTCGCTCCCGAAAAAGATTCATCAAAAGAAGGCGTTTCAAAAGAGCGGCGCGAGACGTGCGCGGAATGGAAAGGCGACACTTTGTGTTTGGCTTTAAACTCGTTAGTCGCCGACTGCTGCGTGAAGGTGAGCTGCGGCCGCCGTCATCTGGTGTTAAATAGGTCAACGTGCACGCTTTTTGGCTCTTTCATTTGCCGGTAGAAACCGTGCTACTTCATTGGCAGCGAGCGAACACACCAAAAAAATGAAATGATTCATAATTCATTGTCTTATTCTCATCACGAATAACGATAAAGACGTTGGTTTTAACACAGCAACAGATGGCTGACGAATTCCGCCCTGTTCGAATTCCTTCCCACATCGCAGTGATTTACCTATAAAGGACCCCACGCTGAGTCCCAACACGGACGCTTTATCCCACCTGGTCTTACCCATGTAGTCATTAAACGCTCACACAGAAGACAGAGTGTCAGTTAAGAAAAAGAAAAAATAATCCTGCTAATGTTGTATTTTTTCTGCTGCTTTAACACACACACACACACACACACACACACACACACACACACACACACACACACACACACACACACACAGTCCATTTGTTCTCCTGCCTGCCCTGCTTTTATATTGAATTTATACGCGGCCCCCGGGGCTGTATGCATTAAACATGTCAGAGCAGAGCCGCTGATCTGAGGCCCGTCGGCCCCTTAAGTCTGTAATAAGCATGTGTACTTTACAGCGCCCGCTCTAAACCTTTCAAATAACGTGTTGAGCCTCCACGACGGGGCATGTTTAAGTTATTATTTTTCACCATGGCTCTATTAGAGCGGCTCGTGTTCATGCTACGGTCTCGCTGTAGCTGTAACTTGATATTTAAAATTAAAAAAAACAGTCGCTGTTATTTATGACAGGTTTAGAGAAAAAGAAGTGCTTCAACGACAGCATTGAGAATAAGCAGGTGTTAAAAAACAATATTAAAGTACTTTTCCCACAAGACTATACAACATAATTGTAGCGTTGGTGGATGGCATAGTGCAGTGATTCTCTAACTGTGTGATTAAAATACAGTGTTTTATTTTCCCATATTCAAACACAGTGTTACTGTTTAATATTCCCTTAGATCAGTGGTTCTTAACCTTGTTGGAGGTACCGAACCCCATTAGTTTCATATGCGCATTCACCGAACCCTTCTTTAGTTAAAAAAAAATAATAATAATAATTTTTCAAATTCAAGACAAAGTTATATGTTTTTGGTAACATTTTAGTATGGGGAACATATTCTAAGTAACAATGACTTAATTTAGAGCAGGGGTCCCCAAACTACGGCCCGCGGGCCGGATCCGGCCCGCCAGCGTCCAAAATCAGGCCCGCGGGAAGTTCCAAGTATAAAAAAATACAATAAAATTTAAATACAATTTTAAATTTTTTTTAAAAAATCTGTCTTTTCTTATCCACTTAGTACAGCTTGCTACTCACGGTGTCTCCTAGCCGCTCAGGCAAATCATATTGTCTAAAAAGGCATTTTCTCATCGATAACGTGACATCATTGCGGGCGCTATATATATCGAATATATATATATATATATTTATATATATATATATATATATATATATATATATATATATATATATATATATATATATATATATATATATATATATATATATATATATATATATATATATATATATATATATATATATATATCTACATATGTATGTATATATGTGTATATATATATATATATATATATATATATGTATATATAGATATATATAGATATATGTATATATCAAATATATATAGATATATGTATATATCAAATATATATATTTATATATATATATATATATATATGTATATATATATATATATATATATATATATATATATATATATATATATATATATATATATATATATATATATATATATATATATATATATATATATATATATATATACACATATATATATATATATGTACACATATATATATATATATATACACATATATATATATATGTACACATATATATATATATGTATGTATGTATGTTCAAAAGTTTGGGGTCACCCAAACAATTTTGTGGAATAGCCTTCATTTCTAAGAACTAGAATAGACTGTCGCGTTTCAGATGAAAGTTCTCTTTTTCTGGCCATTTTGAGCGTTTAATTGACCCCACAAATGTGATGCTCCAGAAACTCAATCTGCTCAAAGGAAGGTCGTTTTTGTAGCTTCTGTAACGAGCTAAACTGCTTTCAGATGTGTGAACATGATTGCACAAGGGTTTTCTAATCATCAATTAGCCTTCTGAGCCAATGAGCAAACACATTGTACCATTAGAACACTGGAGTGATAGTTGCTGGAAATGGGCCTCTATACACCTATGTAGATATTGCACAAAAAAACAGACATTTGCAGCCAGAATAGTCATTTACCACATTAGCAATGTATAGAGTGTATTTCTTTAAAGTTAAGACTAGTTTAAAGTTATCTTTATTGAAAAGTACAGTACATTCCGGCCCCCGGCCAAATTGTTTTAACCCAATGCGACCCCCGAGTCAAAAAGTTTGGGGACCCCTGATTTAGAGTTATTTGGTTAGGGTTAGGGTTAGAGGGTTAGGGTCAGGGTTAGATGATTAGGGTTATAATAAGGCCATGCCGAATAAGGCATTAATAAGTACTTAATAATGACTAATTAAGAGCCAATATGTTACTAATTTGCATGTTAATAAGCAACTAATTAATGGTGAATATGTTCCCCATACTAAAGTGTTACCATGTTTTTTTACTGGTGCACAAAATGAACCGTGCATGAACATCACCTTGTTCACACAACAAATTACACACCTGCAAATCAGTCTGACTTCTGCTGTTGCCGTATCCGTAATACGCCGATAGGGAGAAGTTTTTATTTACACGATGAGTCGGGTGTGTATTGACCTCCGCCGAACCCCTGAGCCCGACTCACCGAACCCCTAGGGTTCGATCGAACCCAGGTTAAGAACCACTGCCTTAGATGAAACCTCTGCCTTGTTTTTAATGAGTAGGCCTACCACATTACTGTATTTTAATTTAGTTTTCTGAGGTGTTACTTGGTGAAAAAAGTTTGAGAACCACCAGTGCTGTACTTATAATAATAATAATAATAATAATAATAATATATTTTATTCGTAAAAAGCACTTTACATTGAGTAAACTACCTCAAAGTGCTACAGTGTATTAAAATAAATAAAAATAAAAACTAGAACAGCCTAATAGCTAGAACCCGGTCTCCCATTGTTCGTAGCTTTGTCCTCGGAGGTTGGAGGAGGTTAGCCTGTCAGCCTTATGAGCGTTTGCTTGCTTTATGGGCATCAATCAATCAATGTTTACTTATATAGCCCTAAATCACGAGTGTCTCAAAGGGCTGCACAAGCCACAATGACATCCTCAGCTCAGATCCCACATCAGGGCAAGAAAAAACTCAACCTAATGGGCATGAAAAATGACAACATTACCTTAAGAATACGCCTGTTTGTTCGTCAAGTGCTTGAGGGTGTGACGTCACGAGCAACAAAAGTATCAAAATATGGTACTGTTTGATTTTAAGTGAGCTGGTACCAGGTAGTACTGATGAAATGTCATCTGTACTGTACGTATAAAGTACCGAATTCGATTCTCATCCCTACTTGCCGCACTGTTGTTTACAATGAACTCGTCAGCACTATAAATGCTGACTGAGCAGTTTGCGCTTTGCCGCTATTACAACATTGGTTCTGCTGCTGTTGTGTTGTAATGATATACTTGTTAATAAACGACCATGTGGTCAAAAACAGCTACTTCCCACTTTATCAAGCACTCCAGATCATTATTAAATATACAAAAAAAATGTTTAAACTTAATTTAAATGTTTTGATTAGGGCTGTCAAAAATAGACTTAGACAAACTTTAATGATCCACAAGGGAAATTGTTCCACACAGTAGCTCAATTACAAAAGATGGAAAGGGTAAGGATGGAAAGGATCGTGCACTAAAAGAACACCTCCAGGCAACTACAACCCTAGACTAACACCCTCCCCCCACCACATCCCACCTCCCCGGATTGTAAATAATCAAATGTAAATAATCATAATAAATAAATGATAAATGGGTTATACTTGTATAGCGCTTTTCTACCTTCAAGGTACTCAAAGCGCTTTGACAGTATTTCCACATTTACACACACATTCACACACTGATGGCAGGAGCTGCCATGCAAGGCGCTAACCAGCAGCCATCAGAGGCAAAGGGTGAAGTGTCTTGCCCAAGGACACAACAGACGTGACTAGGAAGGTAGAAGGTGGGGATTGAACCCCAGTAACCAGCAACACTCCGATTGCTGGCCCAGCCACTCTACCAACTTCGCCACGCCGTCCCTGTTTCAATGTCCATTTCTCAGATGATATAATTGTTGATGACTGAAGTGCTGATATCAACCAAACCTAATTCCCCCCCGCCCCAACCCCCTCCACATCCACCCCCCGGATTGTAAATAATGTAAATAATTCAATGTATATGCTCTGATGAATAACTTGTGTGATGACTGTATTATGCTGATAGTATATATTTATACCATGAATTGATTAACGTGGACCGACTTAATTAAACAAGTTGAAAAACTTATTCGGGTGTTACCATTTAGTGGTCAATTGTACGGAATATGTACTGTACTGTGCAATCTACTAATAAAAGTCTCAATCAATCAACACAAGGGCACACAAAGAGGGGGAAAACAAAATGTACAAAGTAGACTAAAAATGTACCATAGTAGCAATATAACATATATAAAAAATTAAATCAACATAAAAAACACAATATATACATTATATATCAATATATATCAATACAGTCTGCAGGGATACAGTCCGTAAGCACACATGATTGTATTTCTTTATGACAAAAAATAAAAATAAAAAAATAAAAATAAAAATAAACATAACTTTTTTTTAAAAAATTTATTAAATTAACATAAAAAACACAATATATACATTATATATCAATATATATCAATACAGTCTGCAGGGATACAGTCCGTAAGCACACATGATTGTATTTCTTTATGACAAAAAATAAATAAATAAAAATGTGGGACAAATTTTCAAGCGTTTAACCGGTCCGCAGCTACAAAAAGGTTGGGGATCACTGATGTAGACCACAGGGAAGTGTTTTAAATGTAGAAAAAAAACATCATAATATGACCCCTTTAATGTGCTTTATAATCCAGTGCGCCTTCCATCCATCCATCCATTTTCTACCGCTTGTCCCTTTTGGGGTCGCGGGGGGTGCTGGAGTCTATCTCAGCTGCATTCGGTCGGAAGGCGGGGTACAAGCTGGACAAGTCGCCCCCTCATCACAGGGCCAGCACAGATAGACAGACAACATTCACACTCACATTCACACACTAGGGCCAATTTAGTGTTGCCAATCAAGCTATCCCCAGGTGCATGTCTTTGGAGGTGGGAGGAAGCCGGAGTACCCGGAGGGAACCCACGCAGTCACGGGGAGAACATGCAAACTCCACACAAAAAGATCCCGAGCTCATGCACTAACCCCTGTTCCACCGTGCTGCCCTCCAGTGCGCCTTTTGTATGAAAATAGTTTATAGTGCGAAAAATACGGTACTTTATTTCAAATTCGCAGTTGACTTTTTCTGGCCTGTGAAGTGTGTCAAAAATCTTCTCTAAAAGCAATATTTTGACTCTCGACTTTCCATTCCTCGATGTTGAGCTGGAAGCGCAATTGCTTATTTTGAGCCTCAAGTTGGCGTCCGTGTTACGTCTATCCTCGCCGTGTCACTTACCTGGGAGCGACTCTGCTCTCTGGAGGACGTGTTTAAAGGCCTACTGAAATTAATTTTTTTTATTTAAACGGGGATAGCAGATCCATTCTATGTGTCATACTTGATCATTTCGCGATATTGCCATATTCTTGCTGAAAGGATTTAGTAGAGAACATCGACGATAAAGTTCGCAACTTTTGGTCGCTGATAAAAAAAAGCCTTGCCTGTACCGGAAGTAGCGTGACGTCACAGGTTGAAAGGCTCCTCACATTTCCCCATTGTTTACACCAGCAGCGAGAGCGATTCGGAACGAGAAAGCGACGATTACCCCATTAATTTGAGCGAGGATGAAAGATTTGTGGATGAGGAACGTGAGAGTGAAGGACTAGAGTGCAGTACAGGACGTATCTTTTTTCGCTCAGACCGTAACTTAGGTACAAGGGCTCATTGGATTCCACACTTTCTCCTTTTTCTATTGTGGATCACGGATTTGTATTTTAAACCACCTCGGATACTACATCCTCTTGGAAATGAGAGTCGAAAACGCGAAATGGACATTCACAGTGACTTTTATCTCCACGACAATACATCGGCGAAGCACTTTAGCTACGAAGCTAACGTGATAGCATCTGGCTTAACTGCAGATAGAAACAAAAGAAATAAACCACTGACTGGAAGGAGAGACAGAAGATCAACAATACTATTAAACCATGGACATGTAACTACACGGTTAATGCTTTCCAGCCTGGCGAAGCTTAACAATGCTGTTGCTAATGACGCCATTAAAGCTAACTTAGCTACGGGACCTCACAGAGCTATAAAACATTAGCTATCCACCTACGCCAGCCAGCCCTCATCTGCTCATCAACACCCGTGCTCACCTGCGTTCCAGCGATCGACGGAGCGACGAAGGACTTCACCCGATCATCGATGCGGTCGGCGGCTAGCGTCGGATAGCGCGTCTGCTATCCAAGTCAAAGTCCTCCTGGTTGTGTTGCTGCAGCCAGCCGCTAATACACCGATCCCACCTACAACTTTGTTCTTTGCGGTCTTCATTGTTCATTAAACAAATTGTAAAAGATTCACCAACACAGATGTCCAGAATACTGTGGAATTTTGCGATGAAAACAGAGCTTTTTGTATTGGATTCAATGGTGTCTGAATACTTCCGTTTCAACGATTGACGTCACGCGCATACGTCATCATACATAGACGTTTTCAACCGGAAGTTTCGCGGGAAATTTAAAATGTCACTTTATAAGTTAACCCGGCCGTATTGGCATGTGTTGCAATGTTAAGATTTCATCATTGATGTATAAACTATCGGACTGCGTGGTCGGTAGTAGTGGGTTTCAGTAGGCCTTTAAGGAAGCGGCGGAGACTTGTTCACTTTATCACCAATCAGCGTGCGATTGTGAACATCGCTTCCAATTTGTCTCCCCTCGCGCCGTCTTGTCGTCTTAATTGTCGTCTCCTCGGCTTCCGGTCCTGCATTGTCGGGGGTCTTTTTCTTTTTTTTTTCCTTCGCACCGTCCTTATCTGCGGCGTAATTGGCCTCTGCAAAACAGAGCGAAGGAATTGCTAATGACAAGACATGTAAGAGGGACGGACGCGTGTTATCTTCACCCCCCCCCCCCCCCCCCACCACCCAGCAGGGGGTCCAGTGTGGTAATTACAGCTGATGCATAACAAGCTGGCTAAATAGTCCATCATGCAGTCGGACAACACAATATGCTGCACTTCAATCATCCCTACCTTGCACGCTGCCTTTGTTATTCCAGCCGTGCATTGACAACGGTCGCGGGCAGAGAGGGCAGGAAAAAAAAAAAAAAAAAAAAATCAATGTTGTCAAACGCGCAGATAGGAAAATGTCATTTTGACAAATGCAAGGCTTTGTGTAAGCACAGATTGAATTTTGATGGATTTCTCCTTCGGGCGAAGGCCTCCCTTTGGTTGTTTTTTTTTTTTGTATTTCTAAGCCCGCCAAAGAGATATGTTAAAGACTAGAAGCAAACATGTGTTTGGTGTGACACACAAAATACTTCAATATTTGCATCAATCAGAATAAGTGGAGTGGGACGTTTGAGCATGTTGCCAAGAATACGATGCTCCTAACGCGGGAGTGTCACCACTTTTCACACCAGGGGCCCAATATCGAAACATTAAAGTATGTGTGGGGCCACTTACAGGCATTTCCCGCCTAAAAAATGCTGAGAACATTCCAATGTATTCATGATACATGATATATGACACATATGCTAATGCAGTGGTTACCAGACTTTTTCCACTGGGGGCCACACACTGAAAAATCAAAGGATGCCAAGAACTTTTTGATATATTTTTTTCAAAACCAATACAATAAATACATTTCTAAAGACAAAAAAAACTGCCACCATGTCAGCTTTGTGTAATTAGCATCAACATTTCAGTTGTTTTGTTACATTACACCTGTTTACTTTTTAATCCACTTTTTATTAGACATGTAAGAATGTAGTTTGTCTTCCAGTAATAGTGATACTTGTAAGAAATGTAGTTTATTTGTCCTCTAATGATCCTTTGTAAAAAATGTTGTTTATTTGTCCTCCAGTGATAGTACTACTTGTAAGATATGTAGTTTATTTGTCCTCCCGTGATTCTCAGAATAAATGTAGTTTATTTGTACTACAGTGATTTGTATAAGATGTGTAGTTCATTTGTTCTCCAGTGATATTGCTACTTGTAAAATATGTCGTTTATTCGTCCCACAGTGAAAGTGATGTGTCCATCCATCCATTTTCTACCGCTTATTCCCTTCGGAGTCGCGGGGGGCGCTGGAGCCTATCTCAGCTACAATCGGGCGGAAGGCGGGGTACACCCTGGACAAGTCGCCACCTCATCACAGGGCCAACACAGATAGACAGACAACATTCACACTCACATTCACACTGAAAGTGATGTGTGAGAAATATAATTAATTTGTCCTCCAGTGGTATTTATACTTTTGAGACATGTAGTTTATTTGTCATCCAGTGAAAGTGATGCTTTTAAGATATGTGGTTTATTTGTCCTCCAGTGATATTGTTACTTGTGAAAATGTAGTTTATACTGTATGTCTACTAGTGATTGTGATACCGGAAAGAAATGTAGTCTTTTCCTTTCCACCAATGATATTGATACTTGCAACAAAAACAAGTAGTTTATTTGTCCTCCAGTAATAGTGATACTAGTAATGAATATAGTTTATTCTTCTTCCAGTGATACTGGAAAAAATATAGAGTATATATATTTTTGAGACATGTAGTTTACTTGTCATCCAGTGATAATGATGCTTTTAAGATATGTGGTTTATTTGTCCTCCAGTGATAATGATGCTTTTAAGATATGTGGTTTATTTGTCCTCCAGTGATATTGTTACTTGTGAAAATGTAGTTTAAATGTCTAGTGATAGTGATACTGGAAATAAATTGTAGTCTTTTCTTTCCCCCCAGTGATATTGATACTTGCAAAAAAATGAGTTTATTTGTCCTACGGTGATAGTGATACTAGTAATGAATATAGTTTATTCTTCTTCACGTGATACTGTAAAAAATATAGAGTATATATACTTTTGAGACATGTATTTTACTTGTCATCCAGTGATAATGATGCTTTTAAGATATGTGTTTTATTTGTCCTCCAGTGATAATGATGCTTTTAAGATATGTGGTTTATTTGTCCTCCAGTGATATTGTTACTTGTGAAAATGTAGTTTAAATGTCCACTAGTGATAGTGATACTGGAAAGAAATTGTAGTCTTTTCTTTTCCCCCAGTGATATTGATACTTGCAAAAAAATTAGTTTATTTGTCCTACAGTGATAGTGATACTAGTAATGAATATAGTTTATTCTTCTTCACGTGATACTGTAAAAAATATAGAGTATATATACTTTTGAGACATGTAGTTTACTTGTCATCCAGTGATAATGATGCTTTTAAGATATGTGGTTTATTTGTCCTCCAGTGATATTGTTACATGTGAAAATGTAGTTTATATGTCCACTAGTGATAGTGATACTGGAAAGAAATTGTAGTCTTTTCTTTTCCCCCAGTGATATTGGTACTTGCAAAAAAATTAGTTTATTTGTCCTACAGTGATAGTGATACTAGTAATGAATATAGTTTATTCTTCTTCACGTGATACTGTAAAAAATATAGAGTATATATACTTTTGAGACATGTAGTTTACTTGTCATCCAGTGATAATGATGCTTTTAAGATATGTGGTTTATTTGTCCTCCAGTGATATTGTTACATGTGAAAATGTAGTTTATATGTCCACTAGTGATAGTGATACTGGAAAGAAATTGTAGTCTTTTCTTTTCCCCCAGTGATATTGATACTTGCAAAAAAATGAGTTTATTTGTCCTATAGTGATACTAGTAATGAATATAGTTTATTCTTCTTCACGTGATACTGTAAAAAATATAGAGTATATATACTTTTGAGACATGTAGTTTACTTGCCATCCAGTGATAATGATGCTTTTAAGTTATGTGGTTTATTTGTCCTCCAGTGATATTGTTACTTGTGAAAATGTAGTTTATATGTCCACTAGTGATAGTGGTACTGGAAAGAAATTGTAGTCTTTTCTTTTCCCCCAGTGATATTGGTACTTTCAAAAAATGAGTTTATTTGTCCTCCAGTTATAGTGATACTAGTAATGAATATATTTTATTCATCTTCCAGTAATACTGGAAAGAAATGTAGTTTATTGGTCCTCCAGTGATAGTGATACTGGAAAGAAATGTAGTTTATTTGGTCCTCCAGTGATAGTGTGACTTGCAAAAATGTAGTTTATTTGCCACCCTGAAGGCGAGAGTTAGTTACTTTGATGTGGCTTCACACTGTGTATAGACATACTTTAGCTAAGTATGTCAATAGTAAAAACAACACATTGAGTCATTTTCATGGTCAATAAAATCGATGGAGTAATAGCAGCAACAATGCTATTTGTGTCTTTGTCAGTGGTTGCACCAATCCTCTAAATTCATCTACTTGGTGTGAAGGCGGCAAAAGAGCTGCTTTCCATTTAGCCGATACGGCAATATGTCATTTCCACATTCCTTTGGCGTGTTCCAATAAAGTCGACACCCATCATCAGCGCTGCGGCTGTTGTACTTCAACTGTTTGCGGGCGCTTTTTGAAACTTCAGCTCTCCACCTGGCTTCGTTTCAAAGAGAAATCATGTACTCTTTTCTTAAATTTTCGGGATTATCTTCGTCACCCTGCAATTACATCCAGACTGAGCACCACATCATTTCACTTTATTTGACAACTTTAGAGGAATAACGCAGTCGTGTTATTCCATTACGCCGCACAAACTAGAGTCTCTTCTTTCATCCACGGTCCTTGGTGCGGTTGAAAGCAAAGACGTCCAAATGGCACAAATAAAACCAGCTTCACTTCACTTCAGCTCAAATGTAAACACAGTAAACCCTTTAAGGCCCAAAACCATCCTTTGCAACTAGACCTCAGAGTTGTGGGAAAACTGTTTGGATGGACTGTCACCATCATTAAACCTTTAATAACATGACAGGCAATGTTTTAAACACCATGTTTAGCGATAAAAACTCTCATTCAAGTGTAAAAAGTATTCGTGCGTCAAAATAATGCTTAGAATGATCTTTAATGCTCAACAAAGTCATGTTACGATACGATAAGTTGCATTCCTAATTGTGTAAAAATAAGTTCACAACTTGTAATCGTGCATCAAAATAATGCTTAGTTTTATGTTTATTTGTGAAAATATAATATGATGTGAATTATATTTATATAGCACTTTTCTCTAGTGACTCAAAGCGCTTCTACATAGTGAAACCCAATATCTAAGTTACATTTAAACGAGTGTGGGTGGCACCTGGAGCAGGTGGGTAAAGTGTCTTGCCCAAGGACACAACAGCAGTGACTAGGATGGCGGAAGCAGGGATCGAACCCGGAACCCTCAAGTTGCTGGCACGGCCACTCTACCAACCGAGCTATACCGCCCCGATGATAGTGCATAATATGTAATATGTGCATAATACAAAGGAGATTTGTGGTCCTGGCTGTCTTACAAGTGTAAAAGGAAGTTCAAAACGTGTAATTGTGCTTCAAAGTCATGCTTAATATTACATTTATTGGTGAATAAATAATATTATAATGCATAATATGTACAATATACAAGGGTGATTCTGGTTGTCTTACAAGTGTAAAAAAAATAGTTTACAACTTCTAATTGTGCTTCAAAATAATGCTTAGTGATGCCTCTGTTGGTTAATGAATAATATTATAAATATTTAATATGTACATAATACAAGGGAGATTTGTGTTCCTGGTTGTCCCACAAGTGTAAAAAAGAAGTTTGCCACTTGTAACTGTGTATCAAAATAATGCTTAGTAATACGTTTATTGGTGAATAAATACAATTATAATGCATAATATGTTATATGTACGTAATACGAGGGTGTTTTGTGTTCCCTGTTGTCTTAGAAGTGTAAAAAGAAGTTTGCCACTCGCAATCATCCGACATAAAAAAATGATATAATGCTCAGTCCTACAGTAGCTTTAATGATAAAGGCCTAATACCAGCGTGATTTGCTTCCCTGAAAAACTTAACTGTCTTACAAGTGTATAAAAAAGTGAACCACTGGTGATACCAAAATATCATGGCATTAAAAATAGGGATGTCCGATAATGGCTTTTTGCCGATATTCCGATATTGCCCAACTCTTTAATTACCGATACCGATATCAACCGATACCGATTTATACAGTCGTGGAATTAACACATTATTATGCCTAATTTGGACAACCAGGTGTGGTGAAGATAAGGTCCTTTTTTAAAAAAAAAAAAAAAAAAAATGAGATAAATAAATTAAAAACATTTTCTTGAATAAAAAAGAAAGTAAAACAATATAAAAACAGTTACATAGAAACTAGTAATTAATGAAAATGAGTAAAATTAACTGTTAAAGGTTAGTACTATTAGTGGACCAGCAGCACGCACAATCATGTGTGCTTACGGACTGTATCCCTTGCAGACTGTATTGATATATATTGATATATAATGTAGGAACCAGAATATTAATAACAGAAAGAAACAACCCTTTTGTGTGAATGAGTGTGAATGGGGGAGGGAGGTTTTTTGGGTTGGTGTACTAATTGTAAGTGTATCTTGTGTTTTTTATGTTGATTTAATAATTTAAAAAAATAAAAATAAAAAAGAAGATACCGATGATAAAAAAAACGATACCGATAATTTCTGATATTACATTTTAAAGCATTTATCGGCCGATAATATCGGACATCTCTAATTAAAAAGAATCATGTGACACATGATTACACATACCCAACCTCACTTTTTTAAAGTGCAGGTGTCAAAAGAAGTTAACATTGGCTAATATTAAAATGTTGAAAAACATACATCACAAAGACAATATATTAAGGTAATTTCACATACTGTATTTAATGGTTTAACTCACGCCGTGAAACGATGATTTAAATCCGATTAATCACACTTTTGAATTTGGATTAATCGCAATTGCTACAAGAGCGTTACTTAACTTTGGTACTTTTGTTGACAACAGCGTTGTTCGTTGTCCACTTCTTGTCGTCAACGTGCTAATAGCATTTTTGCTCGCAGCCTCAAAAATGTATTTTGTTTTTAAATGACACATTATACCTAAAAGGTTCCACTCTCCATTAAAATAAGTCACATTTTAGCCTTTTTAACACACTTGATACTAGGTCTGCATGATTAATCACCATCGAATCGACGCTGAGGTTTTAATTAGTGCAATAACATAATCGCAAGAGGGTGAGGGGTTATTTTTTCTCTGCAGTCACCGGCATTTGAGTGACAGACATCTTCGCCAATCAGAATTGTTGAGTCTCTGGTTTCTTCGTTTGTTGCTTCAAACAGAGAGAAAGAGGTCTCACTCTATGCATCGCTTTCATCACGTCATCACGCCTTTATTTAACAGTAGAATTAACTGAACGCAGTGAGCCCTCTTTTCAGTCATTCACAATCGTTGTCTCGGTGGGCGTAGACCGACTCAGCGAGACCGAACACACAGGACTCGCCAGTGAGAAGTTCCGCAAAGTAACCAAAACTAGGAAAGCCAAATGTCCCGTTGTGGGAATATTTCATCTTCAAATGGGATGGGCAATATGAGCCCATCAACACAAACAAACGATCAAGAATGCCACGATGGTAACAACAAAAAAGGACAACCCGACCTAGTTTTTCCAACTGCGAAAAAAATGCATTTCAAAATGTTCATTATTCCTTTTTTTAAGTTACATTTTTGCTTACAGAAATGAGAGTCCGTTTTATTTTTCGTTTGTTTATTTATTCAGTATAACAAAGTTATTTACCCTCCAATTACAGCACAAAATGTATATCCTTTTAAATGGTTACTTGCATTAATATTACATATTATGATTACACTACATTATAAACACTGTGTTGTTTTTATCGCTTATTTCTTCCGTTTAGGAGCATGATGTAGACAAAGTCTGTCTGCATTAAGCGAAATATTTTTTTAAGTAAACTATTTCATATTGTTCAGATGTTTTGACAAGAATAGGTTAATTGAGAAAAGTAACATGTCTTCCTTTACTTGTTATTTTCGCAATTGTATGCATTTATATTTATAAAGTCTAGAACCAAATCGCAATTTTGGAGAGAAAAATCGCAATTAGGTTTTTTCCCCAAAACCGTGCAACCCTGCTTGATACTGTTTTTTTACTAATTCAAAGCAAACAACAAAGACATACATCATAAATATAATTTTGTCTCAACTGGATTGTTTGCAAATTGTGTCTCGTCCCGATGTAAGCTAATAAGCTCCGTCAGCCATCTTGGATCAGATATAATGAAAACTAATGTTTTTTTTCTTTGGCATGAAGTAAGATGCAGCACAACCTGTGACTAGTAGACATTATTAACCATGCGGCCTTTGCCTGCAGTCTCAGACATTTAATATCCTCATTTACATGCGCTGACATTTTAAAAAATATACAATAATATATAATTATTAGAGATGTCCGATAATGGCTTTTTTGCCGATATCCGATATTCCGATATTGTCCAACTCTTAATTACCGATTCCGATATCAACCGATACCGATATATACAGTCGTGGAATTAACACATTATTATGCCTAATTTTGTTGTGATGCCCCGCTGGATGCATTAAACAATGTAACAAGGTTTTCCAAAATAAATCAACTCAAGTTAGCACTGCCATATTTATTATTAAAGTCACAAAGTGCATTATTTTTTTAAACATGCCTCAAAACAGCAGCTTGGAATTTGGGACATGCTCTCCCTGAGAGAGCATGAGGAGATTGAGGTAGGCGGGGTTGGGGGGGTGGGGTTTAGGGTGTTGGCGGGGGGGTGTATATTGTAGCGTCCCGGAAGAGTTAGTGCTGCAAGGGGTTCTGGGTATTTGTTCTGTTGTGTTTATGTTGTGTTCTCCCGAAATGTGTTTTGTCATTCTTGTTTGGTGTGGGTTCACAGTGTGGCACATATTTGTAACAGTGTTAAAGTTGTTTATACGGCCACCTATTTAGTGTGTGACCTGTATGGCTGTTGACCAAGTATGCATTGCATTCACTTGTCTGTGAAAAGCCGTAGATATTATGTGACTGGGCCGGCACGCAAAGGAAGTGCCTTTAAGGTTTATTGGCGCTATGTACTTCTCCCTACGTCCGTGTACACTGCGGCGTTTTAAAAAGTCATAAATTGTACTTTTTGAAACCGATACCGATAATTTCTGATATTACATTTTAAAGCATTTATCGGCCGATAATATCGGACTGCCGATCATGTAGTAACGGTAACTGAATTACTGAATATAAAAAATAAAAAATAACGGCGTTGCACTAACGCGTTAGTCCCAACACTGTCTTTAACCCGGCGAATATCTGTCCATCGCCTGAACATAATAATAGAAAACAAAGACAAATTTTGCGCTGTAATACATGACTTGATTTAGGCCAAAATTATGTCGAATATGCTTTTTAAAAATCTGTAATGTGGTGAAGCCTCAATATTTTAAGCTCAAGTGGTGAGGTAGGACTGCACAGGCAAACATTGTAATATATCCTGTCATGGGACAAGGAAATGTGGATATACGTTAGAGAAGTCAGTGTACAGCTTGAATGGCATTAATATCTACTAAAAAAAATAGTAAACACAGACATTGTGTAAGTATTTGTCAGTCAGTATAGCCACAGAAAACATGTCTGAATAGTGTGGTTGGTGTTAGCGACATTGTTATCGATTGCAGCCTTAATCCTCTTGAATGTGGATTGCACAACTTATTACTGGTACCCCAGTTGGAAAAACCGCCATGCAGCCCAGTTTCATCACCTGACATGTTGGGAATTCATGCCTCCTCTCCAGGAACCACGGCTCTCTCGTGATGGCAGCGCTCGTGCACCGTGTGCGACTGTCAGCAAGACACACGTATCTTGCTGCTCACTCGTGTTGCCATCCATTCACACACAGTGTGTCGAGTCCTTTTCGGTGGATAGTAAAGCTATACTGCTATACAAGTTGTACACTGACTACTCTAAAGTGCATCTAATGTTGCTTTAATTATGCTTGAACCAGACATACTGTTACCAAAATGCCTGCTAAAATGTGATTGGTGTACTCACTTTTTTGAGACACTTTATTAGGCACACAATTAAATGGGATGTCTTATACTGTGTAATATGTAATATCATATATAAGGTGTATTTACTCTAATGTCTGTTTGTTTGTGTGCCCACAGTCAATCTATGGACCATGTTTCAAGCTGCTCAGAAGCTGGGAGGATATGAACTGGTAAGCGTTCACATATGTTGCAGTTATATTTCCTCCCCGTATCGCTCTTCTTGTCTTTCTCAGCCCCCCTTCCTCGGTATTTCAGCCACGATTGTCCCAAGTAAAAAGTGTTGTTTGAAGCGGACATTTATTTATTTATTTATTCTAGAGAAAATGCTGTTTGGATTCCAAATTCAAAGCAGTGGAAAACACGTGCTGTTCTACAGAAGATTAGCCTGATTGCCCCCCTTTTTCTTTCTGTTCCACACGCACACACACACACACACACACACACGCATACACACACACCCTCCTTTCATAGACTTGCTGCTGAAGTCATCAAAACAGGAAGCGTCTCGTATTTTAAAAGGCTGTTATCTGATGATGATGACGACTCTTTCATGTTTCACGTTGAGCTTTTGTTGACTCCTCAGGCTTATGTGGACTAAAGTATTGGGACAATGCACCTCCAGGAGGTGGAAATGTGCACCACAGCCATCCAAGTGTGCCTTTATGCTCCTGGCTTTGTGCACTCAGGGCAGAAAAAGATGCCTTCCCACAGAGTTGGACGCGTATATTTACTGTGCAAAATATCCCATGTCAAAACTACCGTATTTTCCGGACCATAGGGCGCATTGCCGATGAATGGTCTATTTTCGATCTTTTTTCATATAAAAGGTGCACCAGATTATAAGGCGCATTAAAGGGGTCATATTATTATTATTAATTTTTCTAAATTGAAAACACTTCCTTGTGGTCTACATCAGTGGTCCCCAACCTTTTTGTAGCTAAGACCGGTCAACACTTGAAAATTTGTCCCACAGACCGGGGGGGGCGGGGGGGCGGGGGGTTGTTTTTTTTGTTTTTGTTTTTTTTCATAAAGAATTACAATCATGTGTGCTTACGGACTGTATCCCTGCACACTGTATTGATCTATATTGATATATAATCTATATATTGTGTTTTTTATGTTGATTTAATAAAAAATATACATATTTTTTATTTATTTTTTTTAAAATAATTTTTTTTATTTTATTTCTTGTGCGACCTGGTACAAATCGGTCCGCGGACCGGTGGTTGGGGACCACTGGTCTACATAACATGTAATGGTGGTTCTTTGGTCAAAATGTTACATAAGATTATGTTTTACAGATCATTTTCAAGCCGCTTTCTGACAGTCGCTTCTGCGTCGTCTTGTGGGCGGTCTTATTTACGTGGCTCACCTTCGACAGCGTCTTCCCCCACGCCATCTTTGTTGTAGCGGTGTAGCGTGCAAGGACGAGAGTTGAAGAAGTGTCAAAAGGAGCTAACTGTTTAAATGACATTCAGACTTTACTTAAATCAATAACGGAGCAGCATCTTCTCATCCGGAAACAACAACAAGGCCGGAAATGTGTCCCGTGAAAAAACGTCCGGCCGGAACTCTCTAATAACTAAAGTTCCTTGGGTGAATGTCCCGTATCAACAAGATAGAGAAAAAGAAGAAGCTTATCGACTGCGGAGTCGGCACAGACTAAAAAGGCGGACGCGTGCAATTTTTCAGGATTCATGCAGATCCCAAATACACATCAGCAGGTACCAAAAAGTACGAAAAGTTGCTTTTGCGTAATATTGCGAAACAAAACGCCAGATAATATGTCTTACCTTATACACACACCATAATAATACTCCTATGTTTAATGCGCCGACAATCCACCAAGCGGTGCGGCTTCATAGCTTACCAAAGATGTACTAAAACATTTTAATGCATTTTTGAGCACCGTGTGTAATGTTCTACATTTTCAATGGAACATATAAAAAGTCAGTGTTATTTACCAGAGTCATATTGCGTCAGTCCTCTTACCACATATGTCTTATGTTTGACTGCCATCTACTGGCCACACTTATCATTACACCATGTACCAAATAAAATTGCTTCGAGGTCGGTGAGTAAAACCAGAATTATTCCGTACATTAGGCGCACTGTCGAGTTTTGAGGGGGGAAAAAAAAGATTTGAAGTGCGCCTTATAGTCCGGAAAATACGGTGTTTTTCGGGGTTTTTTAAACCTACTGTTTTTAGTAAATAATATATATGTATACACTGTCAATGATGTCACATACAGAGATGGGTTCCGTTCACATTTAAATCAATACCGGTACTCAACAATACACATTTTCGATACTTTTGTGTGTGTTAATAAATAATAATTGTTTTTGATAATGCAAATGAGCTGATTCGGATCACTGCTGTCCAGTCGTTATATCTTGTTTTATTATCATCATATTATCATTTGCAAGTATGACATTAAGTTGCAATTACAGTTGCAAGTCCAAGATGTTAGATGGCAGTGGTGTATTGTTTATGGTGTGGGTTTTTTTGTTTGTTTGTTTAGTGTTGCGCCCTAAAAATTGTTGATACTGTTAGTACTGCACTCATTACGCATCAGCTGCCAAGTGCATTTTTGTTGTACTTAGTTTTCATAAACAAATTTGGAAGTTTTAAACATGCCAATCCTATTCAGGAGCATGTCAATAGCAAAGCCAATGTATATCAGCCAATGTATAGCGCATTTTTTGGAAAAATGGAGCTTTACTTAAAGGCCTACTGAAACCCACTACTACCGACCACGCAGTCTGATAGTTTATACATCAATGATGAAATCTTAACATTATAACACATGCCAATACGGCCGGGTTAACTTATAAAGTGACATTTTAAATTTGCCGCTAAACTTCCGGTTCGAAACACCTCTGAGGATGACGTATGCGCGTGACGTAGACCGGCGAACACGGGTATGCCTTCCACATTGAAGCCAATACGAAAAAGCTCTGTTTTCATTTCATAATTCCACAGTATTCTGGACATCTGTGTTTGTGAATCTGTTTCAATCATGTTCATTGCATTATGGAGAAGGAAGCTGGGCAAGCAAAGAAGAAAGTTGTCGGTGCGAAATGGACGTATTTTTCGAACGTAGTCAGCAACAACAGTACACAGCCGGCGCTTCTTTGTTTACATTCCCGAAAGATGCAGTCAAGATGGAAGAACTCGGATAACAGAGACTCTAACCAGGAGGACTTTTGACTTCGATACACAGACGCCTGTAGAGAACTGGGACAACACAGACTCTTACCAGGATTACTTTGATTTGGATGACAAAGACGCAGACGTGCTACTGTGAGTATGCAGCTTTGGCTTCTAAACATTTGATCGCTTGACCGTATGTGCGCAACTTTTTTTTGCGTATGTACGTAACTTTTTTAAAATATATAAGCTTTATGAACCTTGGGTTAGGTGAACGGTCTTTTGGGCTGAGTGATTGTGTGTGTTGATCAGGTGTTTGAATTGTATTGGCGTGTTCTATGGAGCTAGGAGCTAGCAGAGGAGCTAGGAGCTAGCGTAACAAACACGCAGGTGTTTTTATGCAGGATTAATTTGTGGCATATTAAATATAAGCCTGGTTGTGTTGTGGCTAATAGAGTATATATATGTCTTGTGTTTATTTACTGTTGTAGTCATTCCCAGCTGAATATCAGGTCACCCCCGGCTCTCACAGCATCTTCCCTATCTGAATAGCTTCAACTCCCCACTAGTCCTTCACTTGCACTTTACTCATCCACAAATCTTTCATCCTCGCTCAAATTAATGGGGAAATTGTCGCTTTCTCGGTCCGAATCTCTCTCACTTCATGCGGCCATCATTGTAAACAATAGGGAACTTTGCGTATATGTTCAACTGACTACGTCACGCTACTTCCGGTAGGGGCAAGCCTTTTTTTTATCAGATACCAAAAGTTGCAATCTTTATCGTCGTTGTTCTATACTAAATCCTTTCAGCAAAAATATGGCAATATCGCGAAATGATCAAGTATGACACATAGAATAGATCTGCTATCCCCGTTTAAATAAAAAAATTTCATTTCAGTAGCCCTTTAACTTAAGTTGGAGCGTTTTTTAGAGTCAAATACTTTTTAAGTATTGAAAATTGGAACTTTATCATGAGGTAGTTTGGTTGCATCCGCCCTCCCCAGCAGACACAAGACATTGAAACAATTAAGGCTGCAGCTAACGATTATTTTTCTATCGATTAATCTATAGATTATTTTTTTCGATTAATCGGTTAATCTATAGATTATTTTTTTCGATTCATCTATAGATTATTTTTCCTTTTACCGATTATTTATTTATTCAAAATGAAGATGAAAAAATAAATGTGGGCCAGTTTTTTCAAAAGGCATGGCTTTTATTTACAAAAAAAAAGAAGTATGGCCACTCAGTCAACATTGACAACAACATGACTAAATATTCTGTAACAATGTAAACATTTAAAACTTTTAACATTTAACAAAATTAAAAGTAGCTTATTTGCTTTTTAATGTGCAAATATAAAAGTAAACATCCAGTGCAAATCTTAATATTCTGCAATAGTATAAGCATTTCAAAAGTAAAAGTATTGCTTATTTTGCTTTAAAATGTGCAAAAATAAAGATAAACATCCAATACAAAAAAGTGCAAAACGAAATATTCTGTAATAACAGTGTAAACATTTCAACAAAAGTGAAAGTATTACTTATTTGCTAAAATGTGCAAAAATAAAGATAAACATCCAATACAAAAAAGTGCCAATCTAAATATTCTGGAGCAATGTAAACATTAAGTATTGCTTTTAAAATGTGCAAAATAAACATCCAGTCCAACACAGTACACAATAACCAATTCTACTCATTCCAGTGAGTGACTAACAGTTGTAATGAAGAAAGGTTAGCATGTCTACTTGCTTTGCTTCTTTTCTTGTTTACAATATTCCCAGCAGCTGAAAATAGGCGCTCAGAAGGGGTCGATGTGGCTGGAACTGAGAGGTAATTAGCCTTCACCTCAAACCAGGACTGCGAGCGAGCTGAGCTGCAGTTTAAGTTTCTAGTAGGTCAACGGGCTCATAGTGATGTTACTAGTAGTTGACTGGGAGGTGTTTATTATCATTTGGGGAGAGTCCGCTGCCTGATGCTCACCTGCTAAACACCTATCTGCTCCACGCTGAAGCCCTGACTACATGCGCTATGAATACACACTGCTGATTGGCTGATAATGCTTCGTGTGTACCAATCAGATGGTTGTGTGGGTGGGACAATGCTGCGTGCTGAGACAGAGGCAGAGGAGCAAAGCAACTTGTTAAGACTTTAGCAGCTAAAGTTAGCTTTAGCTTAGAAACTCGTTCGGTACACCCCCGTATCGAACCGAAAGCCCCGTACCGAAACGGTTCAATACAAAACACATACCGTTACACCCTTAGCAGATACAAATGACACATTCATGTTTTTGTGTAATGATGACAACGTATGCTAACGCGGACGATTGACTAGTTGATGGTTGATGGTTTTATTTTCAAATGTTCGTTCATAGCCGTTGTGCTGCTATGATAGGCCATTTCCGCTCGACACAGTGTGCATACAACAACATTATTAGGCTGTGTATTGAAATACTCCCACACTTTTGACGACTTTTGGCGTGCGTTTTTCCCCTCGCTCGCACAGTCTGCTTTGCGCTCCGCCATGACGGTAGTGTGACGTAAATATGCGACGCGTCGACGCACAAAAATGGCGTCGACGTATTTACGTAACCGATGACGTCGACTACGTCGACGCGTCGTTTCAGCCTTAGAAACAATGTTGAGAGCTTGTTGAATTAGGTCCTGACGTTGAGCAACTCAAACATAACGTTGAAACAACATGCTTTTTCACGACGTTTGATCAATGTTGGGTTCTGACGTTGATTTGACCATTCAATTTTGGTCATTAATATTTTACATCATGAATAAAACGTTGAAACAACATGCTTTTTAACAAAGTTTATTCAATGTCAGATTGTGCCGTTGATTTGAGCATTGAAATTTGGTCATTTCCCAACCAACAACGTAGATCCAACGTTGGACATCAACGTTGTCTCAATTTACAAGTACACCTATTTTGCAATGTTGTTTCAAAATCAGTTTTAAAGGACATGTATGTATAATCTATAGAGATGTCCGATAATGGCTTTTTTGCCGATATCCGATATCCCGATATTGTCCAAATCTTAATTACCGATCCCGATATCAACCGATATCGATATATACAGTCGTGGAATTAACACTTATTATGCCTAATTTTGTTGTGATGCCCCGCTGGATGCATTAAACAATGTAACAAGGTTTTCTAAAATAAATCAACTCAAGTTATGGAAAAAAAATGCCAACATGGCACTGCCATATTTATTATTGAAGTCACAAAGTGCATTTTTTTTTTAACATGCCTCAAAACAGCAGCTTGGAATTTGGGACATGCTCTCCCTGAGGGAGCATGAGGAGGTTGAGGTGGGCGGGGTTGGGGAGGGAGGGTAGCGGGGGGTGTATATTGTAGCGTCCCGGAAGAGTTAGTGCTGCAAGGGGTTCTGGGTATTTGTTCTGTTGTGTTTATGTTGTGTTACGGTGCGGATGTTCTCCCGAAATGTGTTTGTCATTCTTGTTTGGTGTGGGTTCACAGTGTGGCGCATATTTGTAACAGAGTTAAAGTTGTTTATACGGCCACCCTCAGTGTGACCTGTATGGCTGTTGACCAAGTATGCCTTGCATTCACTTGTGTGTGTGAAAAGGTGTAGTTATTATGTGACTGGGCCGGCACGCAAAGGCAGTGCCTTTAAGGTTTATTGCCGCTCTGTACTTCTCCCTACGTCCGTGTACACAGCGGCGTTTTAAAAAGTCATACATTTTACTTTTTGAAACTGATACCAATAATTTCCGATATTACATTTTAAAGCATTTATCGGCCGATAATATCTGCAGTCCGATATTATCGGACATCTCTAATAATCAACATTGTATCAATGTCTTGCGCCTACTGGGTCAGTGCTGCTAGAGTGCTCGCCAAGTGCTGAAGTGCAAAGAACCAGCTAAGTCGGCAACCGGGCGTGACTTCACGCACCGCCCAGGTAACATAAGATGGCACCTTTGGATTTTACGTGAATCGGTGCCCGATGAGACCGGCGGGATGCGGTCGGTGCCGCAAAAGCACCGGCTTTAAGACCCATCCTTAGTCACATAGGCCAAACTGTCTACTGTCAATCATGTTTGTTTATTTAAAATCATAACTTGTATTTCCACACCTGTTCCAACTGTGTTGATACTGGGATTTATTTGGTTTGGTTTGCTGTCATTGTTTTTAAAATCTTTTTGCACTACATGATCACATTCTATTTTATTTAGAATCTTTTCCTATAATCTATGCCAGTTATTCTCAAACTGTGGTACGTGTACCACCAGTGGTACGCGGGCTCCGTCTAGTGGTACGCCAAAGAAGCACTTGATTTTCCTCTAAATTTGAACACAGTGTTACTGTTCAAACTTTGTTTAATGTTACAGTGGCCAAATATAGTCAATATACTAGTAAATAAAAACCACTGTCTTGTTGTGAATACTTAGGCCTACTATGCTACTGTATTTTAATGTTGATTATTATAGTGGTACTTGGAGAGACATTTTTTTTTCTGAGGTGGTACTTGGTGAAAAAAAACGAGAACCACTGAGCTATGCTATAATACAGACGTGGGCATTCTGCGGCCCGCGGGCCACATCCGGCCCTTAGTGCATCCCTGTCCGACCCGCGTGAGGCCAATCATAAATTACAAAATACATTTTAAAAAGTATCTATGTCGAGTGTGCAATACAACGGTGCTGCTTTTGTTTTGAAAAGCGTTATTTGTATTACTTCCGTGTGGACGTATGCGTGTGCGTGATTGTGAGTGAATGTGAACAGCTGCAATCACAAATTACAAAATAAAGTTGAAAAAACATGTATGTCGTGCGCGCAATACAACTGTGCTGCTTTTATTTTGAAAAGTGTTATTTATGGGCGTATGTCCGTGTGTAACCTGTGAGTGAAGGTGCACAGCGACAACTGATGCACGGTTTACACCCGGGACGCTAAAAAGAGAAAAGTTGATGACGAATGCTGAAAAATGTTGAAAGTTTTCAACAAGACATGGACTGCCAAGCAACGGTTCCTCTAAGGTGCGCGCCTGCGCAATTGCACACTGCTCAAGCGTCCTCTGCGCACAGCAAATATATGTCACGCACCAAATCAAATCCCATCTGAATTCTAAACAAAATAAACACATTTATTCTGTGTAATTTTGCAATGCAACTCTGAGTGACAGTGACAACAAGCGGCCCTAACGGTGTTCGTCAACACCGTTCAATTGAACACCGAACATCGAGATGCTTCGAGGCCAGGAATGATATCGATCACTTTATTGAGCAAAACTGTTTATATTCGGCCATAACCACACCAAAAACATGAGTAAAACACTTCTATCTCGGAAAACTAGTCATTTTCTGCCGTACAAACCAGGCCAAAACCAACTTGTCATCTGTCACCAACACGCATACCACTAAACCACTGGTGCGTTTATGGCCACACAAAAAGTCGGACATCTCAAACACCACACAAAGTTACACTATGACTCCTCAGTCACACGTGTGCTTGCTTTACTGTCATTTATTATTAATGTTAATTTATTTATATTAATCATGGAATGCTGTTACTAGAGAAAGTT
This sequence comes from Entelurus aequoreus, assembly GCF_033978785.1. NCBI lineage: Eukaryota > Metazoa > Chordata > Actinopteri > Syngnathiformes > Syngnathidae > Entelurus > Entelurus aequoreus. The sequence goes on from NC_084739.1 coordinate 59,685,006, forward strand.
ACAGGAATGCACACTTCATCCTATGCTTTCATTTCATTGTGCAACATGAGGATGTTTAAGGGGAACTAAATGTGATCTCTGAAAAGGGTACAAATGATTTCCAAAGCAGTGCTTTTGGTATAAAGTTAATTTAGGTTAAATGAAAGTATTATTATTATTATTATTTTATTTATTTTTTTATTTATTTATTTTTTTTATCTTACAGTATATATCAAAAATAATATTGAGCAAAATTTAATTGAAATATTGTCGATGTGGCCCTCCAGCAGTGCTCGGGTTGCTCATGCGGCCCCCGGTAAAAATTAATTGCCCACCCCTGCTATAATGTTTTTGTGGTACCCATTGGGCTAAATGGGTACTTAATTCTGTGTCATATGTTGTGTGCTGGTATGACAAAAAAGATCCTTGAATCTTTTAATATTTCATTTTCAACAAACATAAGAGGTTAAGACGTGTGACTCAGTACTCAGCATGTGTGCGTCGTGTGGTGTCCAGCAGGAAAATATGACTTTATTAACATTTCGAGATGAAGACTTGAGCGTCCGGCGACGTTATGACTCAGTCATTCCCAAGTGCTCACAATGATTACGTCACACACGCTGATGTCTGCTCCCCCCACTCTTATCCTTTTATATTTTTCTTAATTTCCCTCCTGACTCTTATTGTTCCTTTTGTCGGCGTGTCCCTCCCCTGCAGATCACAGTTCGCAGGCAATGGAAGCACGTGTACGACGAGTTGGGCGGCAACCCGAGCAGCACCAGCGCCGCCACCTGCACGCGGAGACACTACGAGAGGTCAGTCCATATTGGATGTTGCTCCCATAAATAACAAATATATGCGTTTCATTTCGGTATTTGCACCCATAAGCACAAATGTATGAGTTTCACTCAGTCCAGGGGAATGTTTTTTATCGAAATAACCCAACCCCTTGTGTCATCTCATTACATTTCAATTTCATTGTTTCATTGCAGTATGGTGGATCATGTATATGAAAGTTACGTAACACACACAAAACATTAGGTCTTAAATAAATACAATAAAATTATTGAAAATGTACACAATATCAAAATGTTGGGATATAATATTTCTATTAATAATTTTTGGATTCTGTCCTGCATAATTAATGAATAATTTTAGTTTTACACATTTCTTATTAAATTTTTAATATATAACTTTAAAATTCATCAAAATAATTTGTATACAATAATAATGATCATAATAATCATCATCATCATCATAATAATGATAACGACCAAATAATAGCTATGATTATTAGTATTTATGATAATGTTAATAATAAATAAATAAATTATAAATGGGTTATACTTGTATAGCGCTTTTCTACCTTCAAGGTACTCAAAGCGCTTTGACAGTATTTCCACATTTACCCATTCCCACATTTACCCATTCACACACACATTCACACACTGATGGCGGGAGCTGCCATGCAAGGCGCTAACCAGCAGCCATCAGAGGCAAAGGGTGAAGTGTCTTGCCCAAGGACACAACGGACGTGACTAGGAAGGTAGAAGGTGGGGATTGAACCCCAGTAACCAGCAACACTCCGATTGCTGGCACGGCCACTCTACCAACTTTGCCACGCCGTCCCTATAATAATAATAATAATATTTGTATGTTCTGTAATAATAATAATTACTATATACAAATGTTTAAATATAATGACAAAATAATTTGTATGTAGTAATAATGAATATTATTGTCATCAGTCATCATTAATTATTAATAACTAAATAATTTGTATATAATAATAATTATACTTCTAGTAGTACTAATAATATTATTTTCTGTTATTTGATATTGTTATTATTGATGTTATTATTATTATTATTACTATAATTACTCTTATAACCTCTGAATAATATTAACCCAGACTAGATTTATTTTTTATGTACAAAAACGTAGTAATAAAAAACTGATTCAATAAAAAATACAAAATGATGGAAAAACTTTTTTTTAAATATGATAATAATAAAAGCAACATATACTATATAATTATTAAGATGATCATAATTTAAAAATAAAATCTTCATAATTTTTTAGTATTTTTATTTTTATTGTATCTATTTTATTTTGAGATTATATGATCAACATAATTACATTGTTCTCAATAGAATTATTATCATTATATAATTACAAATACAATTTTCATCATTTTGTATTGATATTTTTACTGTGTATTTTTTTCATTAACATGTGTTTGTGTACATAATAATTAAATCTATCCATTTGCGTCTATTTAGTATTTTTCTTTTCATTGTATATTTTTTTGTATTAACCTGTGTTTTTGTACACAAAAACAAAGCCATCCATTTGCATCTGCTCTTGCGGTATATATTTATTTTTAATGCGTTCAAATCCTTTATTGAGTATATTTAAATTATGGTCAGGTTAGTATAGAAGTGTTTGATAAATTAGTAATTAAGAGTCTCGCATGTTTAATTTAAATATCAACATTCCTAACTCGTAGGGAAAGAAAGATCAAATATTGATTGACGACGTGGGATTTCTATATGATATAATGAGGAATACTTTCATGAGGGCATCTCATCTTTATATGAATACATTTGACATCATATTAATAAACTATAAAGAAGAAGTGAGCCTCAGACTCTCGGTGAACATAAGGACGTCATGTAAGCAGAGGATCACATCTGCCTGACTCTCTAATGCCTTCCTTATGGATCCTAATCAATTCATGATGAGATGAGATTCACTTATTTTCCCAGGATTAATTGATCAGTTTCGCGGCTCTATGGAACCAATTAGCCTGTGAACGGCACCCGTGTGTGAGGAGCAGGAATGATTTAAAAGCTGAAAATGACTGCAGTGTTTTGAATTACACGCACACACACACACACACGCTCTGTACAAGTACAGTATGCGGCCTTCAGTCCCTCCCTCCTCTATGAGGAGTGGCTCAATGAAGAGAGGTAATGTAATCTTCATCTCAACACATCATCAAGATACTGCAGAAACTCCTCATCCTAATCACTGAGACGCTATTACTAAATTAAAGCAAGCATATGGGCATGAGCCTGAGGGAGCGCTCAGGGTGTGAAGCGTGCACACACACACAAATACGCACACACACACACACACACACACACACACACACACACGCATATACACCTACTTCCCCAAGGTTAAAGAAAGAGTAACTTCCCCAACAAAAGATAAGAGGTCGCTCACGATGCAGGTCGTTCTCCCCTCCAGCAAGTGCTGCGTGCGTGTGTGTGTGTGTGTGTGTGTGTGCGTGTGTGTGTTGCATCAACACAGTTTAAGCTTACACACACACACCTGTCAGTACAGTCATATTCCAACACCATATGGGGAGCGAGGGAGGCTGCGATTGTACGCTTAGGGCAAGCGCCGTAGCAGGAAATATTCACTGATGAGAACGTGTACTTGATATTTGTGCAAAATTTCACAAGTGTGACTCCAAAGTATTAATAACCCCTACTTTATGCTCAAGGCTCAAAATAGAATAAGCTGTCCTTATTTCTACTAAGTAACACACACAACACAATTTTAATATGACATGTTTTCATGCTCCTTTGCAGCATATATCGGATTATTCCACAGTTAGCATTTGTTGTGTTGGGATCATGTTTCAATAACATTTTGCAGCTGCATTACTTACTTAGTGTAATAAAGTATCCCCGAACTTGGTAGTGTAAACCAGGCGTTCTTACCCTTTTTGACGTCCGGCCCCAACTTTTCCACTACAGAGGGGCCCTTGACCTACTCAAATATCAACACAGAGTTGTGAATTAGTGTGAATTATATTCATATAGCGCTTTTCTCTAGTGACTCAAAGCGCTTTTACATAGTTAAACCCAATAGCTACCGAATTTTTCGGAGTATAAGTCGCACCGGAGTATAAGTCGCACCTGCCAAAAATGCATAATAAAGAAGGGAAAAAACATATATAAGTCGCACTGGAGTATAAGTCGCATTTTTTGGGGAAATGTATTTGATAAAACCCAACACCAAGAATAAACATTTGAAAGGCAATTTAAAATAAATAAAGAATAGTGAACAACAGGCTGAATAAGTGTACGTTATATGACGCATAAATAACCAACTGAGAATGTGCCTGGTATGTTAACGTAACATATTATGGTAAGAGTCATTCAAATAACTATAACATATAGAACATGCTATACGTTTACCAAACAATCTGTCCCTCCTAATCGCTAAATCCCATGAAATCTTATACGTTTAGTCTCTTACGTGAATAAGCTAAATAATATTATTTGATATTTTACGGTAATGTGTTAATAATTTCACACATAAGTCGCTCCTGAGTATAAGTCGCACCCCCGGCCAAACTATGAAAAAAACTGCGACTTGTAGTCCGAAAAATACGGTAAGTTAAATTTAAACCAGTGTGGGTGGCACTTGGAGCAGGTGGGTAAAGTGTCTTGCCCAAGGACACAACGGCAGTAACTAGGATTGCGGAAGCGGGGATCGAACCTGGAACCCTCATGTTGCTGGCACGGCCGCTCTACCAACCGAGCTATACCGCTATACTATTCTTACTGTTGAGTTGAATAATTTTCAACCTTCTTACAGTTCACAACCTTTGTCAAATGATATGAAACTATGTGTTAATCACAAAAAAAAATGTTTTATTTCGCACATAAACCTTAAGTCCGGCTGATAAGAAAAACAATGTATTAATGATATAAGAGGGGACTCATATAAACCTGATTAAATGTATATACCCACACAATTATGCAGTGATAAAATAAATAAACTCAATTAATAATGAATGTTATTATATAATATGTGATGGTGTTTACTCACCTGTCTCCTCTGTACTCAGCCATGCATTCATTTGTTCATATATGTCTGTGTGCTTTTGGTATTTGTGTGCGTGTGTGCCATGTAGGGCTGCAACTAACGATTAATTTGATAATTGATTAATGTGTCGATTATTACTTCGATTAATAATCGGATAAAAGAAACAAACTACATTTCTATCCTTTCCAGTATTTTATTGAAAAAAAACAGCATACTGGCACCATACTTATTTTGATTATTGTTTCTCAGCTGTTTGTACATGTTGCAGTTTCTAAATAAAAGTTTATTAAAAAAATTTAAAAAATTTAAAAGTTAAAATAAAAAAATGCCTCTGCGCATGCGCATAGCATAGATCCAACGAATCGATGACTAAATTAATCGCCAACTATTTGTATAATCGATTTTAATCGATTTAATCGATTAGTTGTTGCAGCCCTAGTGCCATGATGTGGAATGTGGGACATCTGGGTTATTGTTTTTAAATCTGTAAAGTACTTTGTGTTGCATTTCTTTTATGTATGAAAAGCACTTTATAAATCAAGTTTGATTGATTGACCCCGAAAGGGACAAGCGGTAGAAAATGGATGGATGGATGGATAATACATTTTTTAACTATACTGTCAATGAAATGTAAGTGAAAATGCAGCTTCATCACCTCAGTCATAATATTTGCGCTTAAGACACTTTTCTATGACTTTCATAATCTCAGACTTTTTCTGTTTGTTTGATATTGTCATCACTGCCACAAGTGGTGGAAAAGTGTATTACAATCGAGTACCGCACCACAGCTGAGAAACAGATATTTTTTGCCGGGGGGCTCTCGGGGGCCAACAATGGTTAAGAAACATTGTGACATGTAAATAAATGTGTAATTTGCCAGAGCTTGAACATTTGACCCTGAAAGTGCGTAAAACAGTTGTATGGACCAAATTGGGCAATTTATTTGACAAAAAATTGTGTTTTCTACTGTTCTGTGAGGCGATGGTGAATGTTTATGGGGTCATGGGAGGCAGGACGAGGCCGCTGAGGTTGGGAGTGCTTCACGGCTGACAGAAAATAACGCTGAATCAATACAATGCCATAATATAACACACACACACCGCGGCGACGAACATGGAGGATGAGCGCGGCTTCCATGGGGTCATTTTAGCTGAGCGCGGTGGTTCGGGCCGCTCGGAGGGCAATTAGCCGGCTTGTATTAGCTCAGCAAACACGGCCATTGTGGGCGCATGATGAATGAGGCTGTTTGCGAGCGCGCTGAAGTGTGCGTTTGCTCCCCGGAGGCGTCTTTGTTTCCACCTTTAATCATTAGTCAAAGCGCTACAGAAACATAATTCAGTGGGAGAAGGGAATGTACAAACTGGCCAGTGGAGACACAAACGCGTCCTGGCGACACAACGACGCTACAAAGGATGATATTTTGGTTTGGTTTTACATATACAGTATGTCATATCACCTGGTTTCCTAGGAGATGCTATTGTTACAGACGGTGACACAGCACAATGACTACAATTAGAGATGTCCGATAATGGCTTTTTTGCCGATATCCAATATTCCGATATTGTCCAACTCTTAATTACCGATTCCGATATCAACCGATACCGATATATACAGTCGTGGAATTAACACATTATTATGCCTAATTTTGTTGTGATGCCCCGCTGGATGTATTAAACAATGTAACAAGGTTTTCCAAAATAAATCAACTCAAGTTATGGAAAAAAATGCCAACATGGCACTGCCATATTTTTTATTCAAGTCACAAAGTGCATTATTTTTTTTAACATGCCTCAAAACAGCAGCTTGGAATTTGGGACATGCTCTCTCTGAGAGAGCATGAGGAGGTTGAGTTGGGGGGTGGGGGCGGGGTTATGGTAGCAGGGGGTGTATATTGTAGCATCCCGGAAAAGTTAGTGCTGCAAAGGGTTCTGGGTATTTGTTCTGTTATGTTTATGTTGTGTTACGGTGCGGATGTTCCTGAAATGTGTTTGTCATTCTTGTTTGGTGTGGGTTCACAGCGTGGCGCATATTTGTAACAGTGTTAAAGTTGTTTGTATGGTCACCCTCAGTGTGACCTGTATGGCTGTTGATCAAGTATGCATTGCATTCACTTGTGTGTGTGAGCCAGCACGCAAAGGCAGTGCCTTTAAGGTTTATTGGCGCTCTGTACTTCTCCCTACGTCCGTGTACACAGCGGCGTTTTAAGAAGTCATAAATTTTACTTTTTGAAACCGATACCGATCATTTTGAAACCGATACCGATAATTTCCGATATTACATTTTAAAGCATTTATCGGCCGATAATAACAGCAGTCCGATATTATCGGACATCCCTAAATACAATGGAACACGTGCATATTGACTGGCTGACGTACTGTACATCGACATAACCAAAATCAAAACTAGCCATTCTTTGCTTATTTACTTGTGACTTCCGACAGCATTACGGAGAATACTGTTTGCACGACCCCAGGACGCAGGGATAGTAAGCAAAGTGCAGATAAGAAAGGCTTAATTATGAAGTAGACAGGCAAAAACGTCAAGGAATCGCAAGGAAGATCAAATCTCCTGATTAGCATACTTGCCAACCCTCCCGATTTTCCCGGGAGACTCCGAATTTCAGTGTTCCTCCCGAAAATCTCCCGGGGCAACCATTCTCCCGAATTTCTCCCGATTTCCACCCGGGCAACAATATTGGGGGCGTGCCTTAAAGGCACTGCCTTTAGCGTCCTCTCTCACCTGAAAAGGAGACTATGATACATGTCTCCGTTATCCATAGGTTTATCTATAAGCCATAAAGTAGGCAGGCACAGAGCTATTTCTCAGCGTGTGTTTATTCCAGCCGGCACGTTAATACACTGACACACAACATCCCGATTGCCATCATGCATTGCTTCAAAACTACGGCAAGTAGTAATGTCCAAAAACATAACAGAGACGAAGCAGAAGAACGAAGAAGAGACATGGCGACGACGAGTAAGAAGAAGAAGTACGCTTGCAAGTTCCAAAATGATTGGAAAAAAATAATTTCAGTTCATCCAGGACAGCTGGAAGGGGAAGGGGTATGCTGCCTGCACATTCTGTACATCAGACTTCTCCATTGAACACGGTGGCCGAACGGGTATACTCATTCATGAACGGATTATATATATATATATATATATATATATATATATGTATGTATATATATATATATATATATATATATATATATATATATATATATATATATATATATATATATATATATATATATATATATATATATATATATATATATATATATATATATATATATATATATATATATATATATAAAAAATACTTGAAAATATATACACCCCCCGCCACCAACAAAAGCGGCTGACTTGGGCAGGCAGTTTTTAGTCACAAGTAGATAGATCAGCCAGTGTTAACAGATGTAGGAATTCTGTAAAATTGTTTAAAATCTCATAATTATTTGAAGTTGAATTTGCTATTGGCAAACACAAACAGGATACATATTGAAAATGTGTCGTTATTTAAAGGCCTACTGAAATGAAATGTTTTTAGTTAAACGGGGATAGCAGATCAATTCTATGTGTCATACTTTACCATTTCGCGATACTGCCATATTTTTGCTGAAAGGATTTAGTAGAGAACAACGACGATAAAGTTTGCAACTTTTGGTCGCTGATAAAAAAAAGCCTTGCCCCTACCAGAAGTAGCGTGACGTCACAAGCTGGAGTGCTGCTCACATTTCCCTATTGTTTACACCAGCAGCAAGAGAGATTCGGACCGAGAAAGCGACGATTACCCCATTAATTTGAGCGAGGATGAAAGATTCGTGGATGAGGAAAGTGAGACTGAAGGACTACAGTGCAGCGCAGGACGTATCTTTTTTCGCTCTGACCGTAACTTAGGTACAAGCTGGCTCATTGGATTCCACACTTTCTCCTTTTTCTATTGTGGATCACGGATTTGTATTTTAAACCACCTCGGATACCATATCCTCTTGAAAATGAGAGTCGAGAACGCGAAATGGACATTCACAGTGACTTTTATCTCCACGACAATACATCGGCGAAACACTTTAGCTACGGAGCAAACGTGATAGCATCGGGCTCAAATGCAGATACAAACAAAATAAATAAACCCCTGACTGGGAGGATAGAAAGAAAATCAACAATACTATTAAAGGCCTACTGAAATGATTTTTTTTTATTTAAACGGGAATAGCAGATCCATTCTATGTGTCATACTTGATCATTTCGCGATATTGCCATATTTTTGCTGAAAGGATTTAGTAGAGAACATCGACGATAAAGTTCGCAACTTTTGCTCGCTGATAAAAAAAAGCCTTGCCTGTACCGGAAGTAGCGTGACGTCACAGGAGCTAGTATTCCTCACAATTCCCCGTTGTTTACAATGGAGCGAGAGAGATTCGGACCGAGAAAGTGATGATTACCCCATTAATTTGAGCGAGGATGAAAGATTCGTAGATGAGGAACGTTACAGTGAAGGACTTGAGAGACAGTGATGGACGTATCTTTTTTCGCTCTGACCGTAACTTAGGTACAAGCTGGCTCATTGGATTCCACACTCTCTCCTTTTTCTATTGTGGATCACGGATTTGTATTTTAAACCACCTCGGATACTATATCCTCTTGAAAATGAGAGTCGAGAACGCGAAATGGACATTCAGTGCCTTTTATCTCCACGACAATACATCGGCGAAATGCTTAAGCTACGAGCTAACGTGATAGCATCGTGCTTTAACTGCATATAGAAACAAAAAAATAAAGCCCTGACTGGAAGGATAGATAGAAAATTAACAATACTATTAAACCGTGGACATGTAAATACACGGTTAATGCTTTCCAGGCTGGCGAAGGTTAACAATGTTGTGCTAACCACGCCATTGAAGCTAACTTAGCAACTTAGCAACGGGTCCTCACAGAGCTATGCTAAAAACATTAGCTCTCCACCTACGCCAGCCAGCCCTCATCTACTCATCAACACCCGTGCTCACCTGCGTTCCAGCGATCGGCAGAAGGACGAAGGACTTCACCCGATGCGTTTGGCGGCCCGGAGACGTAGGAAGTCAAGGTGAGGCGGCGGCTAGCGCGGCTAGCGCGGCTAGCGCGGCTAGCGCGGCTAGCGCGGCTAGCGCGGCTAGCGCTCCAACAAAGTCCTCCTGGTTGTGTTGCTGTAGTCCGCTGCTAATACACCGATCCCACCTACAACTGTCTTCTTTGCAGCCTTCATTGTTCATTAAACAAATTGCAAAAGAATACTGTGGAATTATGAAATGAAAACAGAGCTTTTTGTATAGGATTCTACGGGTACCATAACTTCCGTTACTCGGACTTCGTCACGCGCATACGTCATCATACCGCGACGTTTCAGCCGGATATTTCCCGGGAAGTTTTAAAAGTCACTTTATAAGTTAACCCGGCCGTATTGGCATGTGTTGCAATGTTAAGATTTCATCATTGATATATAAACTATCAGACTGCGTGGTCGGTAGTAGTAGGTTTCAGTAGGCCTTTAAACCCTGGACATGTAAATACACGGTTAATGCTTTCCAGCTTGGCGAAGATTAACAATGCTGTTGCTAACGACGCCATTGAAGCTAACTTAGCAACAGGACCTCACAGAGCTATGATAAAAACATTAGCGTTCCACTTACGCCAGCCAGCCCTCATCTGCTCATCAACACCCGTGCTCACCTGCGTTCCAGCGATCGACGGAAGGACGAAGGACTTCACCCGATCATCCGTGCGGTCGGCGGCTAGCGTGGGATAGCGCATCTGCTATCCAAGTCAAAGTCCTCCTGGTTGTGTTGCTACAGCCAGCCGCTAACACACCGATCCATACTTGCCAACCCTCCCGTTTTTAGCGAGAGAATCCCGGTATTCAGCGCCTCTCCCGACAACCTCCCTTCTCCCGACAAACTCCCGGTATTCAGCCGGAGCTGGAGGCCACGCCCCCTCCAGCTCAATGCGGACCTGAGTGGGGACAGCCGTTCTCACGTCCGCTTTCCCAGTAGCTTGCCTGCCCAATGACGTCATAACATCTACGGCTTTTAAAGAGTAGAGTGCACAACAAGCAGAGAGAGTTCTTGGTTTCTTATGTGGGTTTATTGTTAGGCAGTTTCATTAACGTCCTCCCATCGCGGTAACAACCCACAACAACAGCAGTCACGTTTAGTCTACTGTAAAGCAGTTCGTCTGCCGTAAACAGCAATGTTGTGACACTCTTAAACAGGACAATACTGCCACCTACCGGATAGCCTGCAGAACACTGAAATTCAAGTATGTCTTTTATTTATATGTATAATAAAATAAAAAATTAAAATAAAATATATATATAGCTAGAATTCACTGAAAGTCAAGTATTTCATACATATATATATATATATATATATATATATATATATATATATATATATATATATATATATATATATATATATATATATATATATATATATATATATATATATATATATATATATATATATATAGATATATATGTGAAATACTTGATTTGGTGAATTCTAGCTGTAAATATACTCTCCTCTTAACCACGCCCTTGGCCACGCCCCAACCACGCCCCCCGCCCCAAACACGTGCATCAATTTCCTCAAAATATGATCATATTTAGCTTTTGAGATAATAATTTGTTATTCCCCAGCTGGGACCAGGACTTGATGGGTTTGTCGACATAAGCGGGTCGCACTTTATCAAGAGGGCGTAACGTAAGTAGCATAACTGAACAGCAGATAACCTCTGCTAATTGTACTTGTTTTAATTTGATCATGGTGAATGGCGTTCATGAGTGAAAAAAATCCACAACGTCCAAGCCAAGTTCTGCTGCTGCTGCTGTTAGCAGGGGGGGCTTTAATGATATTTATTTAAAACATTTCCCCGAGATGAGCTGTCAGGGCTGCGGCGCTCCGAATTAAAAATGAGGTCATGAAAAAGATGGCATCAATAACCTTGAAATAGACTACACTTTTTTTTCTTCTTCTTCTTCTGTGCCATTTTCACTGCTCCCTCTCTCCCTGCCCGCGCACCCAAACTCTTTCTTTCATTATACAGGTCAGCGCCTTTTAACAGCTCCTACATTTTTAATCTCGCCCGCTTTTCCCACCGCGATCTCTTGTTACACAAACATCACGTTTATTCCACAGCACCGCTTCCCTTCCTCTCGTCACTGTGCTGTTTCTCTTGGGGCGGGGATGTTGCCGTATCCATGGCAACACCATAAGCAATTTGGAATCATTTTCTATTTAAAATCACGGACAGAAGACAAAACCACCATGTTGTAGGGTATAAGTCGGCATATGAATTAAAAACAGTTTATACAGATATAGATAAATATAATGTAAATGTGTCTAAGGCTGCAGCTAACGATTATTTTTCTATCGATTAATCTATAGATTATTTTTTCGATTAATCGGTTAATCTATAGATTATTTTTTTCGATTAATCTATAGATTATTTTTCCTTTTACCGATTATTTTTTTATTCAAAATGAAGATGAAAAAATAAATGTAGGCCCGTTTTTTCAAAAGGCATGGCTTTTATTTACAAAAAAAAAGAAGTATGGCCACCCAGTCAACATTGACAACAACATGACTAAATATTCTGTAACAATGTAAACATTTAAAACTTTTAAAATTTAACAAAATTAAAAGTAGCTTATTTGCTTTTTAATGTGCAAATATAAGAGTCAACATCCAGTGCAAATCTTAATATTCTGCAATAGTATAAGCATTTCAAAAGTAAAAGTATTGCTTATTTTGCTTTAAAATGTGCAAAAATAAAGATAAACATCCAATACAAAAAAGTGCAAAACGAAATATTCTGTAACAACAGTGTAAACATTTCAACAAAAGTGAAAGTATTGCTTATTTGCTAAAATGTGCAAAAATAAAGATAAACATCCAATACAAAAAAGTGCCAATCTAAATATTCTGGAGCACTGTAAACATTAAGTATTGCTTTTAAAATGTGCAAAATAAACATCCAGTCCAACACAGTACACAATAACCAATTCTACTCATTCCAGTGAGTGTCTAACAGTTGTAATGAAGAAAGGTTAGCATGTCTACATGCTTTGCTTCTTTTCTTATTTACAATATTCCCAGCAGCTGAAAATAGGCGCTCAGAAGGGGTCGATGTGGCTGGAACTGAGAGCTAATTAGCCTTCACCTCAAGCCAGGATTGCGAGTGAGCTGAGCTGCAGTTTAAGTTTCTAGAAGGTCAACGGGCTCATAGTGATGTTACTAGTAGTTGACTGGGAGGTGTTTATTATCATTTGGGGAGAGTCCGCTGCCTGATGCTCACCTGCTAAACACCTATCTGCTCCACGCTGAAGCGCTGACTACATGCGCTCTGAATACACACTGCTGATTGGCTGGTAATGCTTCGTGTGTACCAATCAGATGGTTGTGTGGGTGGGACAATGCTGCGTGCTGAGACAGAGGCAGACGGAGCAAAGCAGCTTGCTAAGACTTTAGCTTAGAAACTCGTTCGGTTCACCCCCGTACCGAACCGAAAGCCCCGTACCGAAACGGTTCAATACAAAACACGTACCGTTACACCCCTAGCAGATACAAATGACACATTCATGTTTTTGTGTAATGATGACAACGTATGCTCGCGCGGACGATTGACTAGTTGATGGTTTTCTTTCAAATGTTCGTTCATAGCCGTTGTGCTGCTATGATAGGCCATTTCCGCTCGACACAGTGTGCATACAACAACATTATTAGGCCGTTTATTGAAATACTCCCACACTTTTGACCACTTTTGATCTTTATGGATCTCTTTTCCCCCCTCGCTCGCACCGCTCGCATCGTCTTCTTTGATCGTCTGCTTTGCGCTTCGCCATGACGGTAGTGTGACGTCATTATGCGACGCGTCGACGCACAAAAACGGCGTCGACGTATTTACGTAACCGATGACGTCGACTACGTCGACGCGTCGTTTCAGCCTTAAATGTGTCTGTATATATGTGTGTTGTGCATCTATACTGTATATATATATATATATATATTTATATATATTTATAATGTGTGTATATATGTGTGTATGTGTATATTTATACTGTGTATATATACTGTATATACAGTATGTATATATATCCATCCATCCATTTTCTACCGCTTATTTATTCCCTTTGGGGTTGCGGGGGGCGCTGGAGCCTCTCAGCTACAATAATGTACATATATAGTATATAGTATATATGCGGTATATATATATATATATATATATATATATATATATATATATATATATATATATGTGTGGGAAAAAATCACAAGACTATTTCATCTCTACAGGCCTGTTTCATGAGGGTTTCCTCAATCATCAGGAGATCATCTCTACAGGCCTGTAGAGATGAAATAGTCTTGTGATTTTTTCCCACACATACATATTACGCTCTACCACGGTATCGAGCACTATTTTTTTTGGATAATCTAATTAAGACATACCGGTATATATATATATATACAGTTAGGTCCATAAATATTTGGACATTGACACAATTTTCAGTATTCCAGCTCTGTACAACACCACAATGGATTTGAAATGGAACATTCAAGATGTGCTTTAAGTGAAGACTATGAGCTTTAATTTGAGGGTATTTACATCCAAATCAGGAATTACAACACATTTTATATGTGCCTTCCACTTTTTAAGGGACCAAAAGTAATTGGACAAACTAACATAATCATAAATCAAATTGTCACTTTTTAATACTTTGTTGCAAATCCTTTGCAGTCAATGACAGCCTGAAGTGTGGAACACATACCTGTAGACATCACCAGACGCTGGGTTTCGTCCCTGGTGATGCTCTGCCGGGCCTCTGCTGCAGCTGTCTTAAATTCCTGCTTGTTTTTTGGGCATTTTCCCTTTAGTTTTGTCTTCAGCAAGTGAATTCATGCTCAATGGGATTCAGGTCAGGTGATTGACTTGACCATTGCAGAACATTCCACTTCTTTGCCTTAAAAAACTCTTTGGTTGCTTTCGCAGTATGCTTCGGGTCATTGTCCATCTGCATTGTGAAGCGCCGTCCAATGAGTTTTGAAGCATTTGGCTGAATATGAGCAAATAATATTGCCCCAAACATTTCAGAATCCGTTATGTTGCTTTTGTCAGCTGTCACATCATCAATAAATATAAGAGATCCAGTTCCACTGGCAGCCACGCATGCCACTACCACCACCATGCTTCACTGATGAGCTGGTATGCTTTGGATCTTGAGCAGTTCCTTGCCTTCTCCATACTCTTCTCTTTCCATAATTTTGGTACAAGTTGATCTTTGTCTCATCTGTCCATAAGATGTTGTTCCAGAACTGCACAGGCTCTTTTACATGTTTCTTGGCAAACTCTAATCTGGCCTTCTTGTTTTTGAGGCTCACCAATGGTTTACGCCTTGTGATGAAGCCTCTGTATTTTCTCTGGTGAAGTCTTCTCTTAATTGTTGACTGGGACACAGATACACCT